>NC_081407.1:438077212-438380962 GCF_030272615.1 Cryptomeria japonica | reverse complement strand
AAGGAATTCCAAGTCAAGAAGAAAACATGCTGCACAAATTTTCCAGAGAAGAGCCAAAAACCCCCAACCCGACAAACTTCCTGAAAAAGAAAATAAAAAGCAACAATAATCCAAAAACCCTAGCCTCAATCCCGGCCAATCAAAATATTCCATTTTGGAGTATATTTTACCAACCCACCATATAATATAATTTATTCACCCATTTTGAATTTAACCAATGAGAGTGAAGGGTAGGTAAAGTAATAAAATATATTTATTTAGTTAAGTGGGATTGTTTTATTTCTTAATTTAATTTAATGTGTTCATACACCCCACTTAGGAATAAAAGTCAAACTATTGAATAAATATAAGCTGAAATTAATTAATCCAAAAGGAGATTAAATTCAAATAAACCAAAAGCTAATGAAATAAATTAAAGAACCAAATAAATATAAGATATCAACTAAATATTAAACCATAGAAAGTGAAATAAATAAATAAATAATCAAATACCATTAAAGATTAAATCATAAATATTAAATAAATATTAGACAACAATAAGGCTCATCAACTAAATAATCATAAAATCAATAAATGTTAATTATCAAATAAATATAAATACCAAATAATTAAATATTCAAAACTTATAAATTAAATACACTAAAATGAACATTACCAAATATATAACTACACATCAAGAGCCACATAATTACTCTAACAAAATCAAGTAAATCAACCGGCATAAACTGAACTCACGACCAAAAGACCAAGCTTACTAACTGACATGGCAAATTATGCCAAGATGCTGACTACTCACGGTGAACAACTTGGATCTAGAGTATGTGAGGGGAACTGATGCCATCTCCGAACCACATAAGCCATTGGAACTAAGACACACTCAGACCTGGGAAGCCAGGTGGAGTCAATGTCTGGTACCTGCAAAATCCTGTAACCACAAAATGACAATACCACATATACATATACATAAATAAAACAAGCAAGTGATAGAGAATCGCGATGACACATCCCGCTCGCCATGAGTGATGTGGAATCATCTCTATCATGAAGACAGTGAAACAATAGTCAAACACATCTCATAAACATCTCATCATATGTAATCATGAAGTAGGGTTAGTGTAATCATAATTATCATCAAAACCATGATAATCTAATCCATCACATAGTGAGCATATAAAATCCAACAAGTACATGTATCATCAAATCACATGATCAATCATGATAATACCAACATCCATATTGATAATCAAAATAGCATATGTCCAATAGTGTCTATCATCAATCATAAGTCACTGAAGCACATGAGTAATCATCATCCAAACCATTGAAATATAGTCTAGATAAATCTATCAAGCATAATATGAAAGTCAACTCTAGTCAAAATAAGTCAAATCAAGGGTGGACACTACACTAGACCGGTTCACATAAGGTCTCTACCAAGTAAGGTTTCTTCGGTCATTGTAAGATCTCTACCATTCACCATTAGACCTCAGATTCATGTAAGATCTCTGATTGTTTACTCTTGACCTGCACTCAACAACTCTATGCCCATACTTGTTGCAATTGAAGCAATATCCATTAAAAGTACTAGGCTTAAAACCTTCATATGAATTAGGTCTATATCCATCAAAAGTAGTGGATCTACTTCTACAAACATTATAGGTATGACCTACCTTATGACAGTTAAAACATATTGGTTTGTAGGTTCTCTTACTGGTGATCTTCTTGGTCTTAGGTGCACATTTAGCTTCATGCATGGTGTTCTTGGTACCAGATGGCTTTCCTTGTACAAAGGTTGTGTATCCCAAGCCATGTGTATCTTCATTCTGGCTTTGTGTTGACTGAATCTATTCATCAAGCATAACAATGCTCTTGTTGAATTTAGCTAGTAACACATTAGCATCAACCAACTCCTTGGTAAGCTCCTCATTATTCTTTGTAATACTTTCTATAAGAGACATATCCATGTCTAGATCAGCTTGTATTTCCTCTTTTTCTTCATGAAGATGTGCATGCAGGTTACTAATCTCCTAGTTCAGCTTAACGATCTCATTCTCATAATCTCTTATTTTGTCTTCAACTATTCTCCTAGCTTCCAACTCTTGGCTCATCCTTATGGTAAGGGCTTCCAACTCTCTTCTCAGATTTGACTTATCATCATTTAAGTTTTCAACCTCATTAGACAAGGCATCAATGTTTGCTTCCTCAGATGAACTATTTTCACTGAGTTCAAACAAATGCCCAACCAACTCTTTTCTCTTAGCCAATGAAGCTTTGTACTTGACCTTTAGTTCATTATAGGCTTCTTCAGATTATACAAGCCTATTTGAAATCTCTCTGTAACTCATTGAACCTTCCCCCATGTTAGCCTTAGAGATCCTTCCCAAGCGATTAAGCCTTAAGAGAATTAGGCTCTGATACCAACTGAAAAACTTATAAGGCGCTGAGAGGGGGGCGGGGGGTGAATCAGTGCAAGAAATAAAACCACATAAGAAAATACCCAATAAAGCATGCAAACCATAACACAATGATTTTCACGTGGAAACCCAAATGGGAAAAACCACAGTGGGAATTAGTACCCACAAAGATCAACTATCTGCAGTATAGAGATATGATCGATTAAGGTCATACAACACCCTGTTAGGAGTGACACCCGGTTAAGAGTGCTTTAGCCCGGTTAATAGCTATTACAATAAGGCCTGTTAGGAGATACCTGGCTAAGGGATTTCAAAACACAAGCTAATGTGTCACCTTGTTAGAGGGTTTTAACCTTCAGATCTATTAGGATCCTACCACACCCTGTTAGGAGTGGCCTTGGGAGAGGATTTTCTTACTGCATCTGTTAGGGAACAACAAGTTTGAATGATCTATTGTTAGCACCTCTGTGCCTGATTAGATCTGCTTCAGCTCTACTACCACCATCTAAACGTCAAACCCTAACTCCTTCATCCACCGCACGATCAAATTCTCACTCTTGATCCATAAAATCATTCAACATTCATCTCCTTATAACAACTCTGTTAAGTCGGCTAAGAACCTAGGAACAATTCCCTAGGTTCATTGAATCTAGTCATCTTTAACATTTTCCCACTCATTACACTTTACTTATATCGGACAAACAAAACATAACTCAAAAATATAACATAAAGTCTACTGGTGACCGATCAAACTGTCTCTACTTTACCGGTTTTTTGTTCTTCATGACTGTCATTGTTCTACCAGTCATAACTTGCTCAATACTCTGAATATGTTGATGTGGTTTCAACCAAAGACTCATACCAATGTCATAAACATGTTTACCAAACTGCAACATCTAATTCTTCACTGATCATTTGTATTGGTTGTCATATCATCACTATGTTCTTGTTTACCGGTTTGACTGCAACTTAGCAGTTTTGTTGTCTGACAAATTCCACTACCGGTTGGTCTAAATGACTTAGATTGCTAAAAAAACATGGTTTCCATCAATGACAACACAAAAAAAGTCATCATACAACCTATTACAACTCTATCATCACCATCAAGCCAATAGAGAAATGCATAGGGCATTGGTCTTTGTCTTAAGAGAAATCAATGAAATGTGAGACTGGCGCCAAAGCCTTGATTCAGATCCACAATGTGGAGACAATGTGTTCTCTATATATTTGAAATGGATCTAGGCTACACATATTTTATACAATAAATTTTGAAGACTTGTTGAATCCAATGACAAAGGTGAAGGAGTTAGCTATTCAAGGTTGTTTGGGCAAGTAGATTACAAAGGAGACACTGAGTGAAGCAATTGTAAAATAGATTCTCAAATACAGCTATGTGCAATAAATAAGACTTATTATGTAGTGAGACTTCACATGCTATAGGAAAAATGATGAATTAAGAAGACATTTCAAAGAATGATGAAATAGAAAATTAAGGATTTTTCTCTCATATCAGACTCTCTTGATTAACGTTGAGTCATCTATTTATGATTTGGGAGATTGAGTGTAAAAATGGTTGCTTCAACTATAGAGATGGAAAAGATCAAAATACGGATGAGAATTTTGTAAGGGGGTAGTATGACGATGTTTCGCAGGGGTGAAATACTTTCTCAAAATCTAGGTAAGTGGAATTGAGATTAGAAGAGAAAAGAGTAAATACTCTTGAGGGGTTTCCTTCTAAGGTGAAATATTGTATGATGAATGTTTTTGTTGCCAATAAAAAGGAAATTCAATGTTATCTTTGCTACAAAAGGGAAAAGTAGCTATATGACCAAATGGAGGGGATTACTTTACCAGTAAAAAATATTACAATGCAGTAAAGTAAACGTTCTCTCACAAAAAAATATTTCACGAGAAAAGAGTAAAGTGTAGAAATTCAAATATTTTTAGATGCTAAATAAAGAGAAGAAAAAGGTAAATGTAGAATATTCTTCATATTTCCAAGTGCCAAAGAGAATGTGCAAATAGAGATGAAAATATTTGTCACGAAAAAGAAATGAAAATACAAATAAAGTCAGAGAGGGAAAATGTAGAAAAAGACAAAAAGTTCAGTTGCAAGCAAACAAAAAATAGGGAAGTGTTGGAGTTATTTTTTACTGCAAAGTGTCAAGAAGATGTCAAAAAATGTAGAACAAAGACATGGATCTAGAGAGAAGAGAGAGAGAGAGAGAGAGGATACTCATATTCAAATCAAGGGCAGAGATGAAGCCAAATGTCACCTTTAGATTAATTTTAGGGCTTCTTAGTCTTCTTCTTATTTTGTCTTCTTCTCATTTCAGAGGGGTTCCAATCTTCTAAAATTATACTTGGAAAACATAAGTCATGTATAAAATTGTATTTAGTAAAGGGATTAGGGAAAAGTATATACCTATTAGTCATTAATTTGCATCATATCTATGTTTTTGAGTTGTGTTTCATGATTGAAGTCTTATTTGATGACTATCTCCATGACTGGAATATAATTTTATTTTTGAATTGAGATACTCAAGGATTATTCATATTTGTCAAGCACATTTGCTGCTTTGATTTATATTTGTGATTGCTTACTATTCAAGGACTAGTGTAAATGCTTTCCTAAGTGTATTGGGAATGTTGAATTTTTCAGGTGGATCAATAAGAATGTTTGTCTTATATGTTATAGTGGTCTTGTTATCATAAGGTGATAACATTTTTAAGGGATCCTCAAAACATATTTGATATTGGAGCATAAAATGCTTGTTATATGACTCAGGTACCCTTTTCTTGGCACTAGTTAAATTTATGCATATTTTGATTTCAATTTGGTCCCAAAATATCATTTTCTTTTTGTTTGTATGAGTAGTTTTAGAGTAGAAATTAGTCCCAATGGCTAAGTGAATGTTGAAAAGCCAAGATTATAGCTATATACAAGGTTTGTAGACCTTCCTTGGTACATTTTCATTGGGAATATTTGCTATAGTTTACAATGTCGTGAGTATAGAATGCAATGAGTCATTTGGGCATTGTTAATGGAGACCCACCTTGGTTTTGTAGAACCAATTGTGTAGGAGATTCCGGTCTTGTGATTAAATCTCATTCGTTGGCCAAATCCAACCACGAGCCTAAGAATAAGAAAGTGGCTATCCTTTAGGTTTGGGGAATCTATTCATTTAGGAGCTAACATCTCCAATGAATAACTAGTGGCTTGAAGTCACAAGAACAAGTGAATTATTTGAGCCTATATGCTATAAATGATCATATAATGAATGATGTATAAAGAATACCCAATGATATAGTTCTTAAGTTTCCATCCTACAATCCAAAATCATGAAGTTTTAGAAGAAAATACAATAATAGATCAAACTATTACCCATTAATTTTTAAGATCAGATTATCATGATCAAATAGTAACCCGCTATATTTTACTATGGCACAAGACAATTCTATCACCGAATTTAAAAATAATTAAGTCATCGCTATATCTGAAAATAATTAACATAAAAATTCAACAAATTTAAATTGAGGTGCCAAAAATTATTGAAATCAACAATGAAGTAAGAATAGTAAATAATGTAATGCATATAACATAGGTATACAATAATCGCAAGAGAATATAATACACAAAAGTTAAAGAGTCATGTTGAGTCTCTAAAAGAATAATGGAAACAAATTTTCCATTTCAACAAGCCATGCATATATCCCTTTCAACAAAAGCAATTTATTTTACAGTGGCCTAGCATGGTAATGAATCCCCAAGTCATATAAATTAATTTGAAGCCTCCCTGTTGAGGTTGTTTTCCTTGCTGAAGCTTTTCGTTATGGTGGTGATCTCTAAGAAGGTGAACCTTTCTCAAATAGAGATTTCACACTCACTATATAAAATGAAATATTAGATCCAAATCCACAAAAAAAATTTGAATTAAATAATCGGTTGTGTAGGTGAGGAAGGTCGTTTGTAGAGCTAGTGCTATTTTTCATTGCATGTGTCAAAAAAAAAAATTCTAGCCAAAATTTTTTGATGTAAGAAATCAGTGCCATATTTCTAAAAAATCAGTGTGAGACAAATTTCTAGTGGGGGAGCTCCCCCACAAGGAATAGCCTATCGGCTAAAAACAATATTTAAGTTACAAAAAATCTCATCATTTCTTGAAGATTATTTTGATGACTTAAGAAGATTCTATTGAGATTTCATGAATATTTTGCGCAAAAAGATCTCAGCTAGTAGATTGGAATATTCTAAACAAAATCACTATCAAAAAAACATTTTGATGGAGAACATATTATAATGAATCCTATGTTGATGTCATAATTGTGTCAAGTTGGCATTAGTAATTTCCTAGCCAAACCCCCATTCACGAGTGAAATTTTTTATTTCATATTTTGACTTTAAAGGATCATAACTTAGGCATTTGGCCTCTATTTTTTGAGCATTTTTAATCCGGGGAAGGATTTTGTGCTCTTCATAGTGGTGAAATTGGTTTTAAATTTTGGTGCTTAATTTTTCTAGAAATTATAGATTCTTATCAATGTTGTTAAGAAATTCTCATTTTGAGAACTTTAAGAGCTATGTTCTTGCTCTTATGATAATATTTTTTGTGTAGTTTCTTTTAATAGTACATATAACTTTTCTTGTAATTTATAGTGGTGTAATCAAATTAATCTTATTTTATGTAAAAAAATTAGTTTGAAGCTATGGAAAATTTGGCATCTATAAGCATTAAGATCAGTTCCACTTCACTATTTTTGGCAAGTTGCATTTATAATCACACTAAGTATAAAGTTCCAAGCTCTTATATTGTTGGGAGGTATTCTTGATTGAGTAATTTGGTGGCTAGCAGGGAGTTGGTTATCTTGTGATGTTTTTTTCTTCATCTTATTGTTCTGATTGAATGAAAAATAGGTTTTATGGACCTAAAACCATTACAACATAGTTAAAATAAAAAGCTGAGAAAATAGAGTCCTCATACAAAGCGACTGGTCCAAAAAACCAGTGAACAGAAAAAATAGCTAAGAACCCAAGGAGACACTACATAGTAATTTTCTTCAGCAGATCCTCTGCCTTAGTCACCAGCTCGTCATAGGTCGCCCCAACTGCTTTTAGCTCCTTTAGGTCCTTATTCACTTTCTTTTCCTTCCTCTTTCCACAGGTGCGAGTTCTGGGACCTTGGGCTTCCCCGGTTCCTTCTGCATCCAAGTCAATTTCCTGGGTTTCCTTTTCATCATCGAGCTTGCTGATGAGGGTATGGGTGTTGTTGGCTGAGATTTTCAGAATGCTGAGACTCTGCTCTGCAATGTTCTTGAGGCACTCCTCTATCTTGTCCAATTTGGCAACTGTATCTGTAGTCACATAAATCTGTCCACTTAATTAAATGAATACTTAGTAATTATTTGATTATTTAACCATCAATTAATAATTAATTAAATTAATATTTAATTAATTCATCTTAACCCTCTTCTCCTATTAATTAAATAAATTATTCAATTTATTTGATTTAATTCACTTAACCAAATTCATACCATTAATTAAATAAATAAATCATATTTGTTTAATTAAATCTTCTCTCACATTTAAATAAATTAATATTTATTTAAATCCCCCAAAATCCCACCTCTCACATTTAAATAAATTAATATTTATTTAAATCCCCCAAAATCCCACCTCTCACATTTAAAATAAATCATTTATTTAAATCACCTTTATCCTCCACCCACTTGTATTTTCCTACAAAAGCAAGTTGCACAACTATTTTAAATAAATTATTTATTTAAAATCCTATTTATCCTCACCCACTTGAAGCCTTTAATGATTTCCCTTAAAGTATTCAAACTTGATGGCTTTAAAGTCTTCAAACTTGATGGCTTCCTTCTATAGTCTTCTTAAGACTTTAATGGTTTTCCTTAAAGTCTTCAAGCCTTTAATGGTTCCCCTCAAAGTCTTCAAGCATTTTAATGCTTTATCTTCCTTTTTTTCATTTAAATAAATTAATATTTATTTGAATATTTATCCAAATACAACTTGCACACATTTATTGAAATAAATGAATTTTTATTTTAATAAAATCCTATTTTCCCTCACCCACCAAATCCACTTGCAAAATCTAATCCCCTTCTAGATTCTTCTAACCCCTTCCTAATTAACTTAATCCATCCCCTAATTATTGTCACATTCCTAAGCAAAATGGAGTCACTTCTCAAAGCCTAAAAGTCTTTGATAACCATTAAAGGCTTTCAACCTTCAACCACTAAATGTCTCAAAGTCTTGGATAACCTTTGAAAGCTTCCAACCTTCAACCACTAAATGGCTCAAAGTCTTTGATAACCATTGAAGGCTTTCAACCTTCAACCACTTAATCCCCAAAGTCTCCAATAACCATTAATGGTTACCTCAAACCCTCCCACATGGTTAAAACATTTGTTTTGACTCAACCTCTACCCAACCCAAGGGTCTCATCAAGCCTTTAATGCTTTGACCATGATTATCTCTTAATCATTTGCACAAAGGTTTATCCTTGCATTAACTCCTAATCCAGTGGGTAATCCTAATTTAGGCTTGACCCTTACCTTCTAGATAACCATGAGGTCTCCTCAGGCATTTAATGCCTCCAACCTCTTCTCTCAACCCAATCTTATGTTGACACTTGTCACAATTTCATTGGTGCAAATTGTGCACATGGATCCCCAACTTTCAAGCTTGACCCTTGATTAAACCTTTCAATCCTGGCCATCCATTGCTCCATTTTTCCTATAAATAGAGCCCATTCCTTCATAATCCAGATCCTGAAAACTTGTATGCATTTAGGCTATAGACATTTTTAGAGAGCATTTAGCATAGCATAACTAAAATCTTGTCTTTTTGGTAAAATCAATCATTTTAGCATCAATAGCATAGTATTTAGCTTTTCATTTCATATTTGAAGCTTAATATTAAATCTCAATCCTCCATAAGCATCCATAGTGCAAAAAGCTGCTGAGAGCTACACTCATTTGGGACTTGGAGAGGAGAGGAACAAGGGAGGAGCAACTATGAGCATCTTGATTAGCTATTTTATTCTATGTTTATATGCTTTCTATTTCATGCTTAATATCTCTCTTGATATGCCTGTTTAGGATAATCTTTTGTTGCTAACACTAATGTTTGTTTCTTGTGCTCTTGTGTGTGTTGCCATCAAACAGATTTTCTAATCCTTTTTGCAGAGCATCAGTATCCAAAAGCGTTTTTTCGTTAGTTTCCTAGGTTTTTCTATCCTGTATCTCCTTTTCAATTTTCTCAAACCGGGGATTAAAGGCATCTCTGATGTCTTCCGCTTTGGCAATTGTGTTCTTCAAATCTTCAATATAATTGGCCATAGTGTTCCCCTCTCCAATGTTAATGGTCTCTAGGATCATGACTCTATTGCAAAGTTTTTTGTATTCATCCACAGTATTCTTATTCTCGTCAATAAGCCATTCAATGGTTTTCATAAAACCCTTCAAGGCCTCGGGGTGAGGACCAGGAGAAGGAGTAACTTTACCAGGGGTTATCTGTTCATCTTTAGCAATATGGAGGGCAGAAATAGTGTCAGCGGCCCTGAGGGTCTCCTCCATAGTCTCCATCTCCAGGCTTTGTTCAGCTTCCAAGGTTCTTGTTTTCTTGTCCTCTTCCGGTTCCTTGCCTGTGTCCTACGGATCTTTGCCAATCTCCTCTGTTTTCTTTTGCTTCTTCCTAGGTTGGGCTTGGATTTTAATTTTTTCCTTTAGCACTCCCTTAGGGTTCTTCTTCTCCTCAGGGAAATCAGAGTCCTCTTCTTCCAAAGAAATACTAATCAAGGGTTTGCTTTGGGGTTTTTTACTCTTAGAAGAAGAGGGTCTTGATTTCCTCTTCTTGCTCCTCTCATACTCTGAGTCGTCAGAGCTTTCCTCATTTTTAGTTGAGGAATCATTATCTAAATCCTCCTCCTCCGAGGAATCATAATCAAACATTTCTTCTTCCAAATCCATAGAGAACTGCATTCGATTGATTTTACTGGCCTTTAGATGATCATAAATGAGGACCATAAGTCCCTGGTGCATTGCAGTGTCACCCCGAGGATTTTCTTTATATGCTTTTAGGGATGCATTCATAGAACAGAGCAAGAAATAAGGGAAATTCACCTTATCCTTATGCCTAAAATGATTTAAGAGGACAAAGTGATATCCATATACTTTCGTAAACTTGCCATCTAGAGTTATATACCTCATTAAAACAAAGAGAATTTCCCACCTAGGGCTTTGCAAAAGCCCTAGGTGGGTAATAGGTTTTGCTCAACTTTACCAGTCTTTCTTCTCTTTCTCTGTGACCAGGTACCTTTCAATGGCTTCCCTACTGACCTTCCTATCTCTGTAGAAATTGCAGCCCGCCCTTTTGAGTCCCGTAGCTTTAGCTATTAACTCTTCGTCAATTTCCACCAGTTGGTCACCCATTTTAAGCTTGCCCTTCTTCCAATTTTTGCAGAAGAAGCTGGTTATCTTTCCATCATGGCCATGGAGTCTCTCAAGGAAGCTTGGAAGACCACCCTTCTACAAAATTTCCCACACCTCTTCTTTCTGTTACCACTCCTTGCAACTTCCTGGCTCATATCTTCTCCTATTTCTGCCCATGGTGTCATTTCTCATAGTCAAGTTCAGGTTATAGAGCTGGTGAAACAAAAAGCTTTTCGAAGCTAAAACAAAAGCCCAGAAAGCGTGCGTAGCATTATTGATTTGACAAGTTATAATGCACATTCTGCTAACTTTGATGTTATAATGAGTAATTCCCTCATTATCGAAGTAACTCGAAGAGCTTACTTCAGTACATATAATAATTGCCTTGTCAATCAAGATTCTTTGGGGTACTTTGATATCTTTCATTTATTATGATTTGTCTTACATCTTCGGGAAGACTGCTCTCACCTGTCCACGTGGTTATTGTATCATTCTTCACCACCACGTTTGCAGCCCAATCAGCAGAACAGTTGGCCTCCCGATATATATGGGATATGTGGCATTTTTTGAAGGTTCTGATGATGTCAATGGCAGAAAAAATTATATTGTGGATCGACCAAGAGGGCTGAGAGGTCCCATTGAGACACTCAATAATATTGTTGGAATCCCCTTCGATCCAGAGATGGGTACAGTTCCATTTTTTGGCTAGAATAATGCCTTGAAGGGCTGCCATAGCTTCCGCCTTATGATTGATTTGAATGCCAATAGGGACAGCAACCATACCTTTGCAAATGCCTCTATCGTATCTGAGAATAGCTCCACAACCTGAAGGACCTAGATTTCCTTTGGTTGCTCCATCAAAATTGATTTTAAGCCAACCATGGGGAGGGGTTTGCCATTTAACTTCAAGCCTTTTATTGTGGCTGATATTATGACCATCAGTGATCTTCATATTCTAGGCTCTTAAGATATTTGACTCCAAAGAGTTGTTTGAGTAACAAGAGGCCTCCATAGTTCCCATATTTTCCTGAATAGCCCTTTGAATTTTCTGAAAAACAATGTCTTGATTTAAGGACACATCCCTGAAAATTCGGTTGTTTCTTTCCTTCCAGAGACCCCATAGAATGTGAGGCAGAGAGAGCTGCCACATACACCTCAGAAAAGAGTTGGTCCAATGAATTTGCCAAGAAGAGAACAAATCTCTGATGTTACTAGGAAACACCCAAGCAAGACTAAAGCTTTTGAGGAAGCTTTCCCAAATAGAGGTTGAGAAAGAACAGTGGAGGGCAAGATGGTCCACTGACTCTTCCTCTTGAAAGCACAACACACACCTATTTGGAAGGGCAAAACCTCTGCATTTAAGGTTGTCAACAGTAAGGATCTTATTCTGGAGAATAGTCCAGAAGAACATATTGATTTTAGGAGTTAGCCCTTTTAACCAAGCTTTAGACCAGAAAGGATTCACAAGAGGGGAGGGGGAGAGGATACAATACATCAAAGATACAATAAAGGTACCTTTGGGGTTATATCTCCAGATCAGGGAATCCTCTTCCTTATTCAGCCAGATAGCAGACAGTTGGGTTTTGAGCTTGGAGAGGCTGAGATGAATACTATCAATGTTCTGCCAGTTGCTCCCATCCCAGTAATCTACCACTAAGGTACCAAAAGAGTCAATACAAGAGGGGGCATGGGAAGCCCACTCATAGAAATCCATTAGGGGTTTGTCAAAAAGCTAGGGATCCTCCCAGAATCTCACTTTTCTACCATTTCCAAGTTTCCATGTCACACCTTTAGCAAACACCTCTTTACATTTAGAAACATGGTTCCAGATATGAGATCCATTTATACTAAGATCCGAATTAAGAAAAGAAGATAGAGAAGAGGACAGAAGAGAATACTTACTTCTCCAAATTTTTCACCATTCAGAATCAGAGTTAAACCATCTCCAAACTTGTTTTGACAAGAGAGCTTCATTTAAAGTGCGAATCCTCCTAAGCCCCAGACCACCTTTGCTTTTTGGCTTGCAGACCTGATCCCATGCCACCAAGGACATTCTTTGCTTTTCCTCCACCCCAGACCATAGGAATCTTCTTTGAATTTTCTCAATAGCTTCAACATACTTGACTGGAATTCTGAATAAGCTAAGAGCATAAATGGGGATACTTTGAAGAGTAGCCTTAAGAAGAAGGAGCTTACCAGCTTGACTTAAGAGATCCCCTTTCCAACCTACAAGTTTTTTGTGAAATTTATCAACCAGCGAACTCCAATAGGAGTCAGGAGGGGTAATCCCCATGGGGAGACCAAGGTAGGTAGTAGGAAGGTCAGCAATCTTACACTCCAAAATTCTGCTGATCCTTTGTTGTCTTCTCTCTGGAGTGTTAATGAAAAAGACATCACTTTTGGCCCAGTTAATAAGCTGCCCCATTGCAGAAGCATATTTACACAAGGTATTCTTTAGAACTTTATCTTCTGAGATGCTTGAATCCCCCATAAATATTGTATCATCAACAAACTGCTGGTGTGAACAAATAAGGTTAGCAGAAGAAGGTTGGAGACCCTTAAAGGATCCTATCTGCACCAAATTTTCCATGGTCCGTCCAAAGCATTCTGCCATAATAATGAATAGGATGGGGGAGATAGGATCTCCTTTCCTAAGACCTCTCAAAGCTTGGAAAAAGGTTGAAGGAGAACCATTGACAAGAACAGCAAAGGACAGAGTAGTGGTAAGTTGGGATGAAAGATCCACAATTCTTGGGGCAAACCCAAAAGCAGTAAGGACTTTCTGTAGAAGAGACCAATCCACCCTATCATAGGCTTTGGAGAGATCTAGCTTAAGAATGAGACCCTACTTCTTCACTTTAACAAGAGAGTGAATATTCTCATGAACAGTAATAATGGAATCGAGAATTTGTCTTCCAGGAACAAACCCATTCTTCTGGTGTTTAATAAAAGCTAGGAGAATAGACAAGAGTCTAGAGGTCAGGACCTTAGATATGATCTTGTAAAAGGAATTGCAGAGGCTAATAGGTCTGAACTTGTCCAGAGAATTAGCACCTTGAATCTTGGGGATAAGAGCAATAAAAGTACCATTTATTTCCTTCAAGAGTTTTCTAGCCCCAAAGAATTCCTTAACCCCATTAGAAACATCAGTCCTGATAATGTCCCAGAACTCTTGAAAAAAGAGCATTGGGAAGCCGTCAGGACAAAGAGCTTTGTTTCCATCAAAGGAGAAAACAACATTTTTAATTTCTAAGGTTGAAGGAATGGAAGAGAGAAAAACATTATTTTGGGCATCAATGAGACGAGGAATGTTCTAAAGAAAAGAGGACTGAGCTTCAGCATCTAGACTTTGATCCCTCGAAAGGAGGTCTGAGAAATACCTCTTAGCTTCATTCCTTATTGCATCTTCCTTGACCAACTCCCCACTATCCACAACTAACTTGTTCAACCTGTTGGTAGCTTTATGTTTGATAGTTGACATATGGAAGAATCTTGTATTCCTGTCTCCTTCCTTGAGCCATTTGCATCTCGATCTCTGCTTCCAGAACATTTCCTCTTTAGTAATAATATCATGGTAATTCTTAAGAATCTCATTCTCCTCAGCAATAGAAACAATACTAAAACCATCCTTCTGGATCTGGTCTTGTATCTCTTTTAAGTTTTCCTGAATTTTACTCTTAGCCTCAAATATATTCCCAAAGTTGTTCTTATTCCAGATTTGGATGTTGTCCTTCACACTTTTGAGCTTCTTAACCACTTTGAACTTTGTCGTTCCCTCAACTTGGATACTCCACCATTTTTTAATATACTTTTTAATATCAGGGTGAAGAGTCCACATTTTTTCAAATCTAAAGGGATAGTTTTTTCTTCTATTGATCAAATCAGCATTAAAAGTAATTGGAAAGTGATCGGAACCAACCCGAGTATGTGCAGATAAAGAACAAAAATACTGACTATACCAATCATCAGAAATAAGAGTTCGGTCAAGGCGCACTTGAATAAGGTCATTACCATTTCTTCTATTTGTCCATGTGAAATTACAACCCTGTATCTCCAATTCATTAAGAGCTAGAGAATTAATAAAATCCATGAGAGACATTCTACTTTCCAGCTGAGGCGGGCTGCCTCCAAATTTTTCCTCCTCTTTTAAAGGCATATTGAAATCCCCCATAACCATCCAACTTAGATTTTTGAAACTTTCCCTAGCCTGTTTTATCCTTTTCCAAAAAGAGTTTCTAGCCTTTAAGGTATTAGGAGCATAAATGTTTGTGAGAACCCATGAAAAACCATCTTTAAGATGCTCAAATTTAATACAAGAAAAATTACCTTCCTGAATAATGACCTGGCCTTTAACAGTGTTAAGATTCCAGATGGTAGCAATGCCTCCAGAAGCACCCTCTTGGAATTGCGGATATCTTAAATTGAATTCCTAAATCTATATAAATATGCTTCATGGAGAAACCCAATATGGAACTATTATCATGGGAAAGGGTTATTTGGGTTATCTAAAAGAATGTATTCCTAAACCTATTGATGCTAATGAAAAGGCAATATGGGAGATCAATCATTAGAAAACAATTGGATGTATAAGTTCATTAGTCTATTTTTATAAATACAATTTCATATTTATTTATGAAAAACACCTATGAAGGCTTGGAAGACTTTGAAAACAATTACACGGTAAATATGATAAGATTAGAGGATATCAAATTCATAATGATTTGATGAATCTTCCTCCTAAATATTTTGGCTACATCCAAGACTCTATCTCGAATATTAAACAACTAAGAATGCATATAAAGGATTGAAATATTGAAAGAAAGGATTTACAACATATTCTTAATGTGTTATGGAATCTTGGTCTTGAGTATTTAGTATTTATTTCAAGCTTTCATACACATTGGATTTATATGGGAGTAACACATGTTGATCATAATTTTGATGAATTTATAAATATTTCAATCCAAGAAGAAGAAAAGTTAATTCAAATGGGTATCATCAAGTTTTCTAAACATCAAGCATTGGTGACAAGTGATCCTAAGGTATAGAAAGAATCAAAAGAAGAAAAATAAAAATATACATAAATAATCTAAATCATCTCCCTCTCAAGGGGAATCATTGAAGAAAGAGAAGCCTAAGTGTTCATCAATCAATAAAATAGGGCATGGTAACATCAATGTTATTCATACTTTTTAGGAGATTTTCAAAATGACTACTCTCACTCCTATGATATTTAAAACTGAGACTCCTCTAACAACAATATTGAACTAGGTTGGAGATGTCATGCATGCCTTTTCTCTTCTCGCATTTGTCATGACTACCTTAGCAGCTCATTTTTATTGGAGTTTGGATTTTCTCTATCCAATTGTGTGTCTCCCTCACCCTATCCTTCACATGCTCCCTTGATTGTGGGTGGGTCAGCAACTGCTACTAATGATGGTGGTTCTGCTATTGTGAGTGTTGGGATCAACCCTCCTAGACCTTTTTCTACTAGTAATGGGAAGATCTTTGCTCATGTTGCTAGATCTGATATTTCTCATCCTCCCAAGGAGAAATATTACCCTCTTCCTTATGCCAAGACCTCCCTATTGAATACCGGGCAACTAAGAGGGGGGGTGAATCAGTTGACAATAAAATCCTCTTTTAAACTTTATTCATAGATCTGAAACAACTAGTAGAATTAATAAAACTGATAAACATGAAAACATATGCACATAACAGATCAAAAACAAGAAACACCAGAATTTACGTGGAAAACCCAAGAAGGGAAAAATCACAAACAATGCTAATTCTCAATATATAAACATTGATTAAGGTGACACTAGTTAAGGTGGTTTTTACAAAGGGTGGCTCACTATCGAGATGCTCACTGCCAAAGAGAGAAAGATACAAGAGAATCCACCACTGAAAGAAAGTCTACACAGTCGAAACTACTTCTGATATCAATCCACAACAAAACTCAATAGAAAAACTAGATTCTTTTAATCTTGCATATATTCAACACAAAAATCCACACTCAAACTCATCTAGATCAAAATCTTTTATATGTTGACTCTGCAAAAACATAATCCTCAATGTTGGCCAAGATTGAGATCTAAAATAGGTCTTTACTAAACATTCTGGTGGTGGGAAGGAATGAGAACTAGACATCATTAAAATATCCCTCAACAACCATATCAACACACTACGAACATCGCCAAATCTGGACCTAAAATATTTTCCACACGTTATACAACTGTCATTACACACCTTCAACATCCAAACCAAAAACCTCAACTTTTGGACCAATCCAAACCCAAGAATAACACTAAGCAACACATTTTTTGAAAATCCAAAACATCTAGAAAATCCAGGAAACCTCCGAACTCTCAATACCATCTCATACATACATTGTTTCTCAACATACCACATCCAAACCTAATCTAGACCATAATATTTGACATCAATGACAACATATAACATAAAAGTGACAATCTCTCCCTTTATCATTCATGGCAACATCCATCAGCAACAATCATATCAAGAAAATAAACATAAACATTATACTCTCTCTCCCCCTTTGACAAAAATGACAAAGGTGGGAAAAACTCTCCCTAAGAAACTCACTCTTGCTCCCCCTGAGAGGAAGCACTCGATCATCAACTAGAAAAGAATATGCAAGGTGCTCACTAGACCAATGCACATTAGTTCAAATTGGAAAGGGGTAATACCCCTAACTTCTCAAAAGTATCTTTGCACAACATCTTAGTAAAGATATCTACAATTTTCTCTTTTGTAGGTACATACTCAAGTCTGCCTTTATTGTCAAACACTTTTTTCCTCAAGAAATGGTACTTGATAGATATATGCTTTGTTTTGGAATGTTGTACTAGATTCTTTGAAATGTTTCTTGGACTAGTATTATCACACATGATTGAGATAAGATCATCAAACTTCACACCAATGTCCTTCAAAGTCTGCTTCATCCATAAGATATGTGTGCAACATGAGGATGTTGCAATGTATTCTTTTTGTGATGTAGATAGAGACACGAAGTCTTGCTTCTTACTCGACCAAGCAACCAATCGAGAGCCAAGGAAGAATTCTCTTCCACTTGTACTTTTTTTGTCATCAACATTTCTGACCCAATCTGCATTTGTATAAGTTGTCAAGGTAAAATCTGAGCTCCTAGGATACCACAAACCAAACTCTTATGTGCCTTTAAGATATTTGAAAATCCTTTTCACTACCACAATATGGGATTCTTTTGGTTCCTATTGAAATCGGGTTGCCAAACATACTGCATACATGATATCTGATCTGGTAGAAGTCAAATATAACAGTCCTCCAATCATTGATTTGTACTAACTTGCATCTGCCTTAGGAGATTTTTCATCCTTGGTTAACTTACATCCAGTGGTCATGGTGTACACACTGGTTTGGAATTCTCCAGCTCAAATTTCTTTAACAACTCTTTGATGTACTTAGACTGAGAAATGAAAATTTCTTTATCATTTTGATTAACTTGCAAGCCAAGAAATAAATTCAACTCACCAATCATACACATCTCAAATTCTTTATGCATCTCACTAGAAAATCTTCTACACATATATTCATTTCTTCTTAATATTATGTCATCAACATATACCACAATAACTAAGATATTACCCAAATCAGTGTGAAATATAAATTGGGATCACCTGAACCCTTCTGAAATCCTTGATCAATTAGATACTTGTCTAATCTTTTGTACCAAGCTCTAGGGGCTTGTTTTAGTCCATACAAAGCCTTTTTCAATCTACAAACAATGTTTGGATCATCTCTCAACCAGAAACCTTCTGGTTGTTCAATGCAAACTTCTTCTTTCAATTCTCCATTTAAAAATGTTGATTTTGCATCCATCTAATAGACCTTGAAGTCTTTGAATGCAGGAAATGCCAAGATCGTCCCGATTTCCTCTATCCGAGAAAGAGGGGCATAAGTTTTATCAAAGTTAATTCCTTTAATCTGAGTATATCCTTTGCAAACCAGCCTTGCCTTGTTTCTTACAACCTTTCTGCCTTCATCCAGCTTGTTCGAGAATACCCATTTTGTTTCAATCACATTCTTGTCTTTTGTTTTGTTGACTAATTCCCATGTTTGATTTTTCTCAATCTGATCCAGTTCCTCTTTCATTGCCTTCATCCAATTCTCATCATTAAAAGCTTCTTATATTATCTTTGGCTCAATTTCATATAGTAAAAATAACAAGACCTGTTCTTGAGCCGCTTTTCTTCTTGTGGTGATACTTTTTCTCTTATCTTCAATGATATGATCTTCTGAATGATTTGTCTAAAAATACCTTGGAGTATTTGATGTAGATGTTAGAGAATTTTAATCATTCTTTTCTTCTTTTTTGTTTTCTTCTTCCTTTTTCTTTTCTTTTGACTCGTCAGATTCATATCCTGCTATTATTTCTGAGTCCTTCGTAGTGCTCTCATCAACTCTCACATTTGCACTTTCAACTAACTTGTTTAGTCTCTTGTTGTAACACTAGTATGCCTTTCTCTTTGTTGAATAACCCAATATATGGCTTCATCTGATCTGTTGTCAAACTTTCCAAGATTATCCTCATATCTTCAAATATAGAATTTGCTTCTAAATACTTTGAAATATTTCATTGTCGGAGTTCTACCATACCAAAGTTCATAAGATGTCTTCCCAAATTTCTGCTAGTATAAAATATTGCTAAGAGTATGTGCCACTGTAAGAATTTCTTCTCTCCAGTAGACTTTTGGTAATGTTTTTCCTTTTATCATAGTTCTAGTTGCTTCCTATGTGGTTTCGTTTATCATTTCTACTACACCATTCTAATGCGATGTCTAGGGTGGAGATAATTGTCTTCTAATGCCATGTTTCTCACAGAAGTCATTAAACTCATCATAAATAAATTCTCCACCTATGTTAGATCTTAAACACTTGATTTTCCTATCAAGCTCATTCTCAAATTTTGCCTTGAATATCTTGAAGTTCTCGAATGCCGCAGACTTCTCTCTTAGAAACGCAACCCAAGTCATCCTAGAATAATCATCAATTAGTAACATGAAATACCTCTCACCTTGCAAACTCCTTGTTCGGGTTGGACCACATAGATTTGTGTGAACCAAATCCAATAATCTAGTGGACGAGTATTCTTTTCCTCTGAATGTGATCCTTGTCTACTTTCCCATTTGACATTTTTTGTAGATGTTGTTTTCCGATTTAGTCAATCTCGATAGATCTCTCACTGCACTCCTTGAAGTGATCTGTACCAAGTTGTCAAAGTTGATATGACACATCCTCCAATGCCATAGCCAACTATCATAAAGTTAAGATATTAAACGGTGTCTTTTAGCTCCTTCCAACCAATACATGTTTCCATTAGTCCTCCTTCCTTCTGCAATAACCATTCTAAACTCCTTCCATATCTCACATCCATTGTCATGAAAAACAACATTACATCAATTTTCGCACATCTATGCAACACTCAAAAGATTATGATGAAAACCTTTCACATAGTAAACATTGTCAGTATTATGTTTTCCATCAAAAGTAATTGAACCAATTCAAACAATTAGTGTTGTCTAGTCATCTCCAAACCTAACAGAGCTTCCATCATATTTTTCAAGCTTTATAAACTTAATTTTATCACCATTCATATAATTTGAACATCCACTGTCAATCAACCATTCATTCTTATCTCTTCTAGCATGAAATGCATTAGAAATAGTCTTAGAAATATCAAACTAAGGAACATCCTTTTCTACCAGAAATAAACAATCACCTTCCTCGTAGTATAATTCATCATCTAAAATGTCAGCATCATCCTTAACATCTAGCTCCTTAACAATCACCTTCCTTATAGGCTTTCTTATTGAGAATTTCCTTTGTTTTCCCTAAACTTTTATCTAGCTCTCTTTTTCAGACATCTAGTAGCTATATGACCAATCTTTCCATATCTTAAATATTTAAAGGGTAACATACTTATATTTGTTGGTGTCTTTCTTCAGTTTTCTCACAAATTTTGCTTCCAACTCATCCGGACTCTCATCGTCATCCAAACCATCTTCAGGTGCTTTGAATGTTGTCTCTAATTTGTCTTTGTCCTTTCCAAACTTTCTTACTTCGAATGCAGTCAGGGTACCAGATAGTTGCTCTCTAATGAACTTCTTCAAATCATAGGTTTCTTCAATAGTTGAGATCTTATCACTATAACTTATCAGTAAAGTCATCAATAATTTGTCAATCATATCTTCATCATTGAAAGTGCCTCCAAGTTCTCTGATTTCATTCACAACATTGTCAACCTTCTCAAAATAGCTTACAATGTCTTATCCTTCTTCCATCTTGAGGTTTTCATATCTTTGCTTGGTTGTTAGCCTCTTTGTCAGCTTAACTCTCTCATTTACTTCATAAATATATTTCAACTTCTTCCAAACCTCATAAGTAGTATTCAAAGAAATAACCTTTGTCAATTTGGTCTTTGATAATTTACTAAAGATAGCATACCTTGCTTCTTCGTTCTCTTCATAAGCTTGAATCTCATCTGGAGTAGTAAGACCATTCACCGATTGAACATACTTAGTCTCCACAGCCTTCCAAGTGTTGTAACCTAGAGAAACTAGATAACCTCTCATCTTCACTTTCCAGAAACTATAATCAGATCCTTCAAAGATAGAAATAGATAGCTTGTGTGCCATCGAATCAAGATCTACCGCAAGTGGTTAAGCTCTTTATCAAGGAACCACAACTCTGATACCAATTGTTGAATATCTAGGCAACTGAGAGGGGGGATGAATTAGTTGACAATAAAATATTCTTTTAAACTTTATTCATAGATCTGGAACAACTAGTAGAAGTAATAAAACAGATAAACATGAAAACATATGCACATAATAGTCAAATACAAGAAACACCAAAATTTACGTGGAAAACCCAAGAAGGGAAAAACCATGAAGAATGCTAATTCCAAATATATAAACACCAATTAAGGTTGTGTTGGATGGCGAATTTCTAGCATAGCTCATTGACATCTTGATTTTTGAAAGGTTTGTCACTATTTGTAATGATAACCTTAGGGATCCCATAGTGGAAGATTAGATAGTTCAAGGTAAACTTTTCTATTTGTTTGTCAGTGTTAAGGTGAGTGGTATGGGTTCCACCCACTTGGTGAGGTATTTTGTGGTGGTGATTATGAAATTATGGTCATCGAATGAGGTGAGATGAATTTTACCTATGAGATTGATCCCCCACTGTGAGAAGGGTTAGGGTGTTATAAATGGTTGTAGATCCTAAGATGTTGTGTGAATTTTATCACCATGTTTTTGACAAGGCACACATTTCTTAACATAATGATATACATTATTTTCCATTGTGGGCTAGTAGTATCCAGTATGCAATAAATTCTTAGCTAGAGTGAGGCTTCTTGAGTGTTCTCCATAGATACCTTCATGTACTTCATGTAGTGCTTGTTCAGCCTCTTCTTTTTCTAAACACCTTAGGAGGGTTCCATCGAAGTGCCTTCGGAATAAGATATCTCCAAGGATAGTGTAATAGGAAAATTGACGGATGAAGATTTGTTGTTGGGTTTTAGTGAGGTGAGGGGGAATGGCATTATTGCGAAGATAGGCATAGGTTTCTTGATACTAGGGAGAATCGAGACTAATAAGGACACACACCATGTCAGATTCAGGGACATCATATTTTAAAACAAGAAGATGCTCGACCAATAATTCACACTTTTGACTATTTTTTGGCACTTGCAAGAGGGAACCAATAATAGCCATAGCGTCTGTAGCTCTGCTCTTGGTCTTAGGAATCTACAAAAATTGAATGGTAGTGAAGTGTGTTTTGAAAGTCTAACATATGGTGATAAGGGAGTATCTTCTCATTTTGGTTTGGTACACATCATTGACTTTCTTAATGACAAGTTGGGAGTCTCCATAGACTTGCACTTCAGTGATCTTCCATTGGATAGCTAGGCGGAGTCCAGTAATGAGGTCTTCATACTCTGCAATGTTGTTTGTGCATGCAAAGGCTATCTTGTAGGACTTGGGTATACAATCTCCTTGAGGGGTGACCAATAGACTGTCTGCGCCCAATCCATGTTGCATGTAGGAACCGTCAAAGTAAAGCTGCCATTGCATAGATTGTGCAATGGTCAAGATATAATCATCTAGAAATATACAATGAGGGGATGATCTTCTTGAAGTAGGGCATCAACCAATTGATCGACAATTATTTTCCCTATGATTTCTTTTCAATCTACATACTCTATGTCAAACTCATTGAGTATCATAACCCACTTAGTTGTACATCCTATGAGAGAAAACCTGTATAATAGGTACTTGAGGGGATCAATATTTTCTATGAGCTTGGTCTTGTGATTGAGAATGTAGTGGTGAATCTTCTGAGTGCTAAAAAACACTGGTAGGCATACTCGTTCTATTGGAGTGTAATTGAGCTCATATCCTACAAGGGTGTGGCCATTTTAGTAGTGCGTGTTCTTTACCCTGATCATCAATTAGTGCAAGTAATGCCCTCGGGGCCACTAAAGTCCCTGATATGTATAAAAGAAGTGGTTGTCTTGAAATAGGAGGCATTGAGACTGGAGGGATGCCAAAAACTCCTTAAGTTTGTCAAAATGTTTCTGGCACAAGAAATCCCACTGAAACTTTGTGTCCTTGCATAGGAGGTGGGCAAATGGATGGCATTTGTCTGCAAGTTGTGCGATAAACCAACATATGGACTGAAGCTTACCCTGTAGGCTACGAAGCTACTTGAGTGTCCTGGGAGGAAGCATTTCTATGATTGTTTTGACTTTTGCTAGATCTACATCTATTCCTATATGAGACACAATGAATCTGAGCAGCTTTCCAAATGTAACACCAAAGACACAATTTTTAGGATTGAGTCATAGCTTACATATCTCCAAACTCTCAAAGATCCTTCTCAAGACGGTGATGTGTTCTTCACACATATTTGATTTTCTTAGGAGTTCATCCACATAGTCTTACATGATGTCATGCAGTAGGTCATGAAACAATTGTTGTCATTGCTCTTTGATAGGTGGAACCTGTGTTTCTTTAACCCAAAGGGAATGACTTGATAATTGAAAGTTCTCCATGGAGTGGTAAAAGTTGTTTTATGTTGATCTTCTGTAAATTTTATTGGTTGTAGCTATAGAAACCATCCATCAAAGAAAGCATATCTTACCCCATTGTAAGATCAATGATCATGTCAATGTTTGATAGGGGAAAATCATCCTTACAACAGGATTTGTAGAGGTCCTGGATGTTTGTACAAGTGTGTATGCTCCAATTAGGCTTGCCAACAGGTACAATATTCGAGACCCACTTAGGATAATAAATGGGTCTAATGAAGCCAACATAAAGAATCTTTTATAATTCTTCTTTGATAGGTAATTTCATCTGAAGGTGCATCTTTTAAAGTTTCTATTTAACTAGCTTTGCATCTGGTCGCACAACAAGGTTATGCGGTACCAATTGTGGATCCAAGCTTGGCATGTTAGTGTAAGACCAAGAAAAGTTGATATACATCTCCTTGAGGAAGTTTATAATATTCTACTTTTCCTTATCTATGATTCTTAGCAACAAGCACATTATTTAGATTGTCTTTGGTTCCCATGTTGATGGTGTATGTTTCTTCAATGAGGATTCATGATCTTTTCGATAGCGGAGGAAACACAATAGGCAGGTCAAGTTCCTCATCCACTAGCGCTTGATCCAAGTTTTCATTAGAAGATATGTCATTTTTTTTTACTTTATCCAAGTCCAAAGGTGCCTCAGAGAGGTTTTCACCAAGGGACTTTCAATTTTTATTTTTGCTTTCACTTTTGTGACTAAGTGAGTTGACCTGACTACCAAAGTATGCCTCCCATTTGAGTTGAATCCCATTGATAGTTGTGTGATTCTCAAGGTCATGCATGTTTAGTAATGCCAAGATGGTATTATCATCAACATAGATGTCCAAAGCTGGTGGCCCTTGTTGGTCCCAATCGATGAGTTCTAGGTATACAAGTTCTAGATCTGATGGGGTGGAAGGAGTGACAGGAGTGATGGTGTTTATGTAGGCATCATAAAAAAGGTCATTGAGGTATTCAAAAGGCACTTCATGTAATTTATCTTCATCAAAGTCTTCAATGTCAGAGGGAGGGTCTATCGGAGCACCAATGATGATAACCTTAGGCACTGGAGAGTAACCTAAGCCCCTTATTGTATTTGTATGATGTTGGTGAGATGGGTGCTTTTCTTCCTTGTTCCTTAGGTCCAAGACCATGTCCTTTATAACCCATATTGTCTACTATAGTTGATTCCTTGGGATACATTTCCTTAGGAAATTTGACTGATGTTTCATTTTCCTCTCTATAGAGCCAAGAGGTGACATCAGTTTCAAGATTCTCTTCATAAAGTGGACTGCACTATTGGAAGATGGTCTTCTTACATTTGATGGTAGGTTTCTTCTGAACCTAAATTTCCTTGGGTCTACCATAGGGTTTTGGACGAGGGAGATGTCCCACATAAAGTAACTTTTGAAGGGTGCATTCTCCACATCCATTATCAACAATCTTGACCTTGATCTCAGGTTGGGTGGAGGTGGATGCAACATTGGAAGGGTCAGATGGTGGTGGCAGAGTAGGTGTGTTAAGTGGACAATGGTAGGGATATTTTCCTTCAAGAAGTTTGTACTACCAGAAAGGTTGTGGATCAAATAGGATGGTGATTTCTCTACCATTGTATGGGAATTTGAGGCATTGATGGTAAGTCGATGGAATGTCTTGAATGGAATGGATCCATGGACAACTAAGGAGGATATTGTAGGGGAGATCAAGGTACAAGACCTAACAGGTAGTTTCCACTATTTCAGGGCCTACTTGAAGAGGTAATGTGATTGTACCTTTTAAAATCCTTTCAACATCATCATATGCTTTTATTTTGATTTTACCATATGTATCAACCAAGTCTTCAGAGATACCCAGTTGTTTGATCAATTTATATGTACAAAGATTTAGTCCATGTAATACCCCACCAAGAAACCCTAAATGATTAAACTAAAAACACTCGAAAAGAGTGCAAAACATTTTTTTAAAACAATACTGAACTAAAATATGCATTAAGATAAACATCACATTTAATTTTCACAAGCAAAAGACTTAACTTAAACTCCTAAAAGGTTCCCAATGAAGATTACTCAATAAAACTAATTAAGAATAAGGTTGATTGATCTAAATCAAGGTAGAATGGTTACAACATGAACATAGCATTTAAAATTTCATTAGGAGATTACAATAAGCATGTTTGAATACATACAACTATATTTATTTACATTACATTTTGAAAGCTACATTCATCATAGTTCATTAAATTGCATTTAATTGATAATTCCATTCATAGAAATAAAAGATCTATCACCTAGGTTACATCATAATTACATTGCATTTATAACACCAAGTCTCATAAGAGTAGATAATGATTACATCAAAATTGCATCTTGCCATGAAGGCATACATAAATAAATGATACATCCGACCACATAAGGTCCAAGAAATACAAAAATGCTCTAAGAAGAACAAAGACGATCCAATTGGTACATGAGATCATCAAATCCACAAGAACAACTGGAACACCTATGAAGCCAACCCTCACAAGAAAGGAATGAACACCCGATGGAAAATGGCACTGCCACCCATGTGGCCCATAAAGGAACCACCCTACCATGCTAGGAGATAGTAATAAGACCCTTTAGAAAACTACAAAGAATGCACACATGGTCTAAATATTGCATCAGGTAGCCACAAAAAGCATACACACACAAATATGACTTCACAATAATACTCTAGGTAACATCAACAAGACAACACATCAGTGAACATAGGGGAAGAGTGTCATCGCATAGCTTGGAATGGTTATCTTGGCAGGCCTCCATAGGCCCTGAACCCCATCCTGGGTTATCCTCGCAGCATCTCCCGAACCCCCATCCCCATCCAAGTCTCATGCGGACCCAACAAACCTTTCGTGAGGACAATGTGGTTGGTTTTTCCATTAGAGGCCTTCCCACTGCTTCCTGAGTCTGTACGAGAACTCAACCATGAGCGGGGTATAATAATCTTAATTAGTATTTAAGATACCCAAACCCCCTAGCATATTATTAGGTTATCACTTAATTATCCAACTTCTAAGGGGATTATCCTATCAACCACTTTGGGCACAGCCCCCACTCGGAAGCCACTCTTCCTTATGACACTACACAATCGCATAAGAACTCCAAGGCAAAAACATTAAATTCAACCATACACAAGGAGTTCAAAACACAATTGAAGAATACACTTGGTCACACAAACCCTTCCATCTAGGTTTAACCAACTAGAGGTAAAATAACACAATTTGGTCAGCTCACATGACAAGACCACAAAGGGAAAAAGCATGAAAAGGTCAAAATCAACACTTAACACTTAACTTGCATGATTAACTTGCATTCAACAACATTCCAATATAAACTCGAGAATTACTCTTTTAAAATTAAACACCAAAATCCTCTGACATAGTAAATGTTGGAAATTTGGAGAAATTGATTATGTGTTGCATTGATGTTTGTCATTAATGTCAACACTAGTTGTTTTGATGTCTACCAGCTTCTGGTAGAGTGGTTGGTCTTTGATGTTGATCTGGAGATTTGTCTCTGGTTGGGTTCAGTTGTTGGAATTGGTTTAGATTGGTTATTCATGTATTTTTAATATGTATCATATTTAGTTGGTTTGGGATTTGATGATCTGGATGCTATCATATGTTCTATTAAGCCTTTTGGTTACCGGTAAGGGTTTTACCGACAACACTTTGATGAAGATTTTTTGATGAATCCGATAAGTGGTGTTGGTGCAGCTTCTAGAAGGTTATCAAGATTCTAATGGTTATCATGTCCATGTTCTAGTTATTCATGGTGTTTCATTTGGCTTATGGTGACCTATTTTGGGTACGGTGTTATTCTGCTAGGTTATGGACCGGTTTATGTAACTTGTTGGTTGATGCTTTCAATGTGTCACCGATTGAACTTATTGTTTGGTTTATGTTGTTTCGGTCTTAGGCCAACTTGGTTTATCATTGGTTTGTGAGATTATGTAATGGATTTATTTTATTATCGTTTAGGTGGACGACCTAATTATTTAGGTCTCGGGTTGGTATAAATATGATGTAAGATTTCTTTGTAGATCATGTGATATAGGTTATGGGATTATCTATGTGCGAATAAAGTTGTAATCATATGAAGAGGTTTTGGTCGATCATAGGTGATTGAATTTGGTTTGTGAAAGAGGTTTAAGACCTCTAGTATTGAGCTTAACCAGAACTGTACTCAGGCATAGGAGATGCTATTCTTGTAGTTCATTCATCTTTCCGAATTGTAGTCTGAATTTCTTTGTAGTTAGTGAGGCTCCTTTTGTGATGAGCAGTGCGCTCTAGGATGTTGGCCTTCCTGCATGTGCAGGCCCCTCACATTGTAATCACATACTTTCTATAGAAGTATTAGCTGACTGTGGGTAGGCTTTCCACCATGGTTTTTCCCTTTACCGGGTTTTCCACATATAAATCCTGGTGTTATGTGTTATGGATGGTTGGTAATTGTTCTGTGATTTATGTTTGTGCTTAATTGTTATATCTGCTATTCCAGTATTTGGTTTATGAATTCTGGTAAAAGGTTTTGTGTGCTTAAATTTTTATAATCTATTGACAACCGATTCACCCCCCCCTTAGTTGTCCACCAGTTATCCTAACAAACTTGTATCAGAGCCTGGTCCTCTCTACAAAAGCTTAACCACTTGAGGAAGATCCTATGACAACTAATAGTTCAGCTACATCTATTTTCCGGAGAGAAACCCCTAAGCTTGATTCGACAAATTATAGGGTATGGAAGATTCAGATGGAGACTCATTTAATATGTATTGGGAAAGAGATTTGGGAGATCACGGAGAAAGGATATACTCTTCATAATCCGGCATCTAGAAATCCTCCTCTGACAAACTTGGATAAGGACATTGAAAATGACTATAGAGCTAGAGAAGCACTCTTGAGCGCACTTTTTGATCAGCAAAATTATAGGATTAACTGACCAATCATCTGTGAAGGCTATATGGGATAAGTTAGAGTCTCTCAATGAAGGTGCCCCTACTGTTAAAATTTCTAAACTTGATGGTTACCGGGTGAGGTATGAGAATATGAAGATGGAAGAAGATGAAAGGATTACTGCTTTTATGAAAAGAGTTAATGAAATTGTTATGTGAATTCAGTGCTGTGGTGGATCACTGAGCAAAGATGAGATTGTTTCTTAAGTATTGAGAGATTTGCCACCAGCTTACAGGATGAAGGCTATTGCAATTAATGAGTTGAGAACAATGACAAACACTTCTGTTAATAGGGATACATTGGTTGAAAAATTATCTTCTTTTTAGCTTGAAGAATTTGGTCCTTAAGAAGCTGCAAAGATTGAATTTTCTTTTCACACATCTGCATCATCAACCGACAAGAGTGATTGCAAAGCTTTATATGTGAAGGAAATAGAGGAAATGAGGAAAGAATATGATGAGTTTGAGCAACTTCAAGCCCTATTTGCTAGAAGAGTACCTAAAGGTTTGATAGGAAATAAGTATGAAGGAAAATCACCTTTTAAATGTTTTGCATGTAATAAGATAGTTCATTTTTCATCTAGATGTCTTGAAAGGAATTCAAGATTTGAAGAGAAAGCTAGAAGATCTTTTAGGCCTAACCATGTTTATTAGAACAAGCATAAGTATAGGAGAAACAAAGACAAATCTTGTTACTATGCGGATGAGGAAGGTGTGACTAATTCTGATGATGAACTGACACAAGATTTAGCTAGTGGATCCAGCAATGGAAATGAATGGGTATTTTTGGCTATCAAGGAAGATGCTTCGACACCTGTTATTCAAAATGATGAAAAGACCCTTGCTATTAAAATTGAAGACAAGGATGAACGGGTGATAGACAGTGGATGTTCACATCATTGTTGGCATTATGCGAACCAGTATGAGGACATAATGACATTGTATGTTGCCATTGATGTCAATATGTTGAAGAGGTGAGAACCGGTATAACACTGTGAACCGATATTTGTGCTAAAGTGAAGCGGTGTGTTTGTTCAAGGTGAACCGGCATATAGCTATGGGAACCGGCACATGGAAGCATTGTATGACTACTGGTTGGTAGTCTCAACTTCAGGGTTTCCGGTTGAAGTGCTTCAAGCCTATGTGGCTCAACCGGTGACTTTGTGTGATGAGTTTGCATGGTAACGAAGAATAGATCATGTTTCCACGTAAGCCTTGTGTGCGTGAAGGATCTTGCATGAAGGAGATTATTCCTATCTACCTTGGGAATGTGTGAAGTCTGTAAATGGTGATAGCGTGTGATGGGTTATCAGCCGCTATGAAATCGATGGAAAACGAACGATGGAGAATGTCTTGAGATTGGCTCAAGAATATTGCATTTAATGTAGTGTGCTCAACAGTTAGGATTGAACCGTTTGAATTCCTTAACCTAACAGGTTTAGGGTTTAGGGTTTATGCTACCGACCTATCTATTTTCCTATAAGGTCAATGTTGTGATACTTTCTAGGGTTGTTAGAAAAAGTTGTGTGTGTGTATCCAAGAGAAGGGATACGTGATTCTTTCCAGACCAAAGGAGAGAAGTGATACCTGCAGAGTGTAAGTGTAGAAGGTGAAGAGGAGCTTAAGTGGATTTGCATTAGCATTGAGTGTTGTTACCAGATCATTGTAATACCTATTGATCTCTAACCACCTCAATAGTTGAGAAATCCCTTAACAAGGTAGCTTTAACCAGCTAGTTGTAAATCCTTTAACAGGGTGACTCAAAACCATTGAGTTCTTGAAATCCTCTAACAAGGTAACCTTTAACAAGGTTTAACCCTTAACCGAGTATTCTAGCCATCCCTTAACTGGGTGATCCCTAATAGGATCAGTTCATAACAAAACCTATTGTATCAATCTTTAACTAGACAAGGCTCCTAATAGAGTAGACTTATAGAGAGTTCAAAAACAAGCTTGTGGGTATTCATCCCCACCATGGTTTTTCCTAGTTGGGTTTCCATGTGAAAAATATGTGTGTCATGTGTGATGTCTTCTTCATGTGATGCTTTGTTGTTTTATGTCAAGCGGTGAATCATTGTGATCTAGTTGCTTATATGTATATCTTTGATGGTAGATTACGTGTTCATGCATAAGGGTGAAATGGAAATGAAGTGTTAGAGTATATGAGAAGATAGGTGTCAACCGGTTTATGCTTTTCTCAGTTATTCTGAGTTCTGCCGATTGTACTCTATTTTAGGACCGGTGTTACTATTTGTCTGTCAATGCATAGTGTCTACTGACAAACCAGTTTAAGAGTGTGTTTTTGTCTATATTGATTCAGCAACCCCCTCTTAGTACCAGTTTGGTACTATCCATTCATCATTGAGTTATCAATTGGTATCAGAGCGTCCTCCGGGTCCTCTGTGTTATAAGATTAACCGCTTGAGGTAAAGATCCCAGTCTAATGATAAAGAGGGAAGGTCCAAAGTTTAACAGAGAAAATTTCAATATATGGAAAGACAAAATGAAGATATACATCAAAAGCATGGGTGCTCAATACTGGAGCTATGTTGAGAATGCCTATGTTGCCCCTATCGGTACTCTCACCGATGACCAAAAGAGAGAGATGCAAGAGAATGGGCAAGTCATGGAAGCCCTAATTATTAGTTTATCTGACATTGAGTTTATTGATATCCAAGATAAGGTAAATCCCAAAGAGGTATGGGATACTCTTGAAAATATCTATGGCGGTGATGAGCATGTAAAACATGCTAAGGAAGAAAGCCTTAGAGGGAAGTTTGAAGACATGCAGATGGTTGAAGGTGAGACCATTCAACAGTATGGAATAAGAATCAAAACCATTGTTGGAGATATCAAGAGTGTAGGTGGTAAAATAGAAGATTCCACTGTGGTAAGCAAAGTCCTGAGATCCCTATTGCCGGTCTATGCAATAAGGGTTGATGCTATTCAGGAGCTGAGATCAATAGACAAGACTAAGGTATCCCTAGACTCCATCATTGCAAAGTTGACAACCTATGAGCTAAATAGTTTTGATGGTAGTGTTCAAAAGATTGAATCGGCTTTTAAAGCTTCTGCTGTACCATCCAAAAAAGGAAAAGAAGCTAGCACTAGTGGCGAACCAAGACAGAGCAGAGAAATGGATGATGAGGAGATTCTGATGGCATTTGAAGCTCTCCTTGCCAAGAAAATTCCTAAAGGAACCAGCAAATACAAAGGTAAGCTACCTTTGAAATGCTTTTCTTGTAACCAGATAGGACATATTGCTGTAAACTATCCTAATGGCAACAACAAGGACAAACTGGAAAGGTTCAAGAAATTCAAAGGAGGAAATCGAAGAAACTATTTTGTGGCAGACAAGAAGGCTCTTGTCTCCCAGTTTGATAATTGCAATGAATGGATCATTGACAGTGGCTGTTCTCACCATACGATTGGTGACCGAAGAAAGTTTCTATCCTTGGAAGAGTATTATGGTGGTGTGGTTCTCTTTAGCAATGATGCACCATGCATGGTCAAAGGTAGAGGTTCCATCTCTCTGAATGGAAAGAGTAGTGTTGACAATGTGTATTGGGTTGATGGTCTCAGACATAAACTTCTGAGTGTTTCCCAGCTGAATGATAGTGGTCTCACTCTGGAATTCAAGAATGAAGTTTGCAGAATCAAATGAAAGAGTGGTGAATTGGTGGCCACCGACTTGCAAACCAAAGGTAACCTATTTAAGCTAAATGCAAATATAAGTACATGTCTTATGGCTAAATTTGATGATAGCTGGATATGGCATAGGAGACTCTGCCATGTAAACTTTGATAACATTGTGAAGGCTAGTAAGATCAAGGTAGTTAGAGGGTTGCTAGTGCTAAGCAAACCGGATAATACCTAGTGTAGAGAGTGTCAATTAGGGAAAATGTCTTCCTCAACCTTTAAAGGTAAATCTTTGACTGCTGACAACTTGCTTGATCTTGTGCATACTGATTTGTGTGGTCCTATGAAAACTAGAAGTGTGCAGGGTGATAGGTACTTCATGATTCTCACTGATGACTGCTCAAGAATGATGTGGGTCACATTCTTGAAAGATAAGCCTGAAGCCTTTTTAAAGTTCAAAGCTTTTAGAGCATTAGTGGAGAAGGAAAGTGGTAAAAGGATCAAGTGTCTGAGAACTGATCAAGGAGGGGAATTCACTTCCGATGAATTCAACAAGTACTGTGAAGAACATGGCATCAAGAGATAACTATCTGCCCCCCAGACTCCACAGCAGAATGGCCTAGCAGAGAGGAATAACCGGACTATGGTTGAAGCAACTAGAACCATGTTGATTCAAGGAAAGGTAGCTCACACCTTTTGGAGAGAAGCGGTGAGCACTATAGTCTACACAATGAATCAGGTACTCATCAAGAAAGGTAAGGATAAAACTCCTTGAGTATTGGACCGGTAAGACACCTGTGGTTAGCTACTTTAGAGTGTTTGGTAACAAATGTTACATCAAGAAGAGTGAACACCAGAGCAAATTTGATGCGAAATATGATGAGGGAATATTCATAGGATATTCTACCAAGAGCAAAGCTCTCAAGTGTTTCAACAATAGGACTCAGAGAATTATGGAAAACATCAATGTAAGAGTTGATGAAACCTCTGAGAAAACTAAGGAAACTGGCAGTGAGCAAGCGGTAAATGAACCGGTTGTAACCTTCTAGGAACCGGTTGTCAGTCAACCAAGTACTAGTAATAGTGTTCCTACACTAGTAGATGTAGATGCTGATACTGATGGAGATGAGGATGAAGAAGAAAAGCAAGAGGAATCCATCAAGACCATTCCTCGGTATGTCAAGCTGAATCATGATCCTAAGCAGATCATAGGAGATAAGGATGAATGAATCCTTACAAGAAGAAAGGTCAGAGAAAACTCATGTATGATCTCTGAATTTGAGCCTAAATCATTCAAAGAGGCCCATAAAGATGAAGACTGGATCAAGGCAATGGAAGAGGAACTTGACTAAATAGAGAAAAATGGTACATGGTCTTTGGTACCCAGACCGGAGCATAAAAATGCCATTGGTACCAAATGGGTTTTCAGAAATAAGCTGAATGAGGATGGCATAGTGATTAGGAACAAAGCCATATTGGTGTGCAAAGGACATGCACAAGAAGAAGGAGAAGACTATGGAGAAACCTTTTCTCCTGTAGCCAGATTGGAAGGAGTTCATATGCTTCTTGCATATGCAGCTTTTAAAGGTTTCAAAGTATATCAAATGGATATAAAATCTGCATTCCTAAATGGTGTACTTGAAGAGGAGGTGTATATTGAGCAACCAGATGGGTTTTCCCTATCTGAAGATAGTGGCATGGTATGTAGGCTACATAAAACCTTATATGGTCTAAAGCAGGCACCTAGAGAATGGTATGAACGTCTCCATTCCCATCTTGTGAAGATTGGATTTGAGAGAACAACTGAAGATAGCAATATCTACTTGAAGTCTGAAGGAGATCAGATCCTAATCTGTGAGGTATTTGTTGATGACATTATCTTTGGTGGAGATGACAAGATGAGTCATGATTTTGCAGATGAGATGAAGAAAGAGTTTGAAATGTCACTCATAGGGAGATTAAATTCTTCATTGGATTGCAGATCCAGCAAATGAAAGATGGAATCTTTATCACTCAGTCCAAGTATGTCAAAGAGGTGTTGAAGACCTTTGGCATGGAAGATAGCAAACCGGTTGGTACTCTGATGGTGACCAGTTGTAAACTATCCAAAGAAGATGATGCAACATTGGTTGATGAGAAGGAATTCTGATCAATGATTGGTAAGTTGCATTATGTAGTGCATAGCAGACCAGATATTGCACATGCAGTTGGAATTACTGCAAGATTCCAAAAAAACCCAAGAGAATCCCACTTGGTTGCAGTCAAGCGGATTCTTAGGTATCTGAAGGGAATTGTTGACTATGGATTGTGGTATCCATATAGCAAGGATTTCAACTTGAAAGTATACACAGATGCTGATTGGGCAGACAATATAAATGACCGGAAGAGCACAACTGGTGGTGCTTTCTTTCTCGGTGGTAGACTGGTCTCATGGATGAGTAAGAAGCAGAGTTGTATCTCTCAGTCTACAGTGGAAGCAGAGTATGTTGTAGCTTTCATGAACTGCACTCAAACAATTTGGATGAAGCATGTATTAAATGGCTTCAAAATTCTTGTATCTAAACCGATAAGTATATTTTGTGACAATACTAGTGCATATTATATCTCCAAGAATCCGGTTTTACATTCTAGAACCAAGCACTTTGAGCTTAAGTATCATTTCTTGAGGGAAAAGGTTCAAAACAAAGAGATTGCACTAGAACATGTTTCCAGTCAGGAGCAGTTAGCAGACATATTCACTAAGCCTCTCCCAAAGGCTACATTTATGTACTTAAGAGGTGAATTAGGGGTATTGCCCCTTCAGGAGGTAAACTAAAGGTATATCCTCGACATCAGTCAAGTATTGCATAGTAAAATTTTTCTTCAGGATTGATGTGTTGAAGGATGCTACTCCTCAGGGGGAGTAGCATAATGGAATAGGGAAGCTTATCCCTCCACTTTGGCATTGTTGTCAAAGGGGGAGAAGATGTGAAGCAAAGAAGATATCTGCAGAAATTGGGGGAGAAGATGTGAAGTGGAGAGATATCTTTGTATATTGCCATCAATGCCAAAGGGGGAGATTGTTGGCATTATGTGAACCGGTATGAGGACATAATGACATTGTATATTGTCATTGATGTCAATATGCTGAAGAGTTGAGAACCGGCATATGTGAGAACTGGTATAACACTGTGAACCGACATTTGTGCCAAAGTGAAGCGGTGTGTTTGTTCAAGGTGAACCGACATATAGTTATGGGAACCGACACATGGAAGCATTGTATGACTACGGGTTGGTAGTCTCAACTTTAGGATTTACGGTTGAAGTGCTTCAAGCCTATGTGGCTCAACCGATGACTTTGTGTGATGAGTTTGCATGGTAACGAAGAATAGATCATATTTCCACGTAAGCCTTGTGCACGTGAAGGATCTTGCATGAAGGAGATTGTTCCTATCTACCTCGGGAATGTGCGAAGTCTGTAAACGGTGATAACGTGTGATGGGTTATCAACCACTATGAAATTGGTGGAAAATGAATGATGGAGAATGTCTTGAGATTGGATCAAGACTGTTGCATTTAATGTAGTGTGCTCAATGGTCAGGATTGAACCGTTTGAATTCCTTAACCTAACAGGTTTAGGGTTTAGGGTTTATGCTACCGACCTATCTGTTTTCCTATAAGGTCGATGTTGTGATACTTTCTAGGGTTGTTGGCAAAAGTTGCATGTGTGTATCCAAGAGAAGGGATACGTGATTCTTGCCAGACCAAAGGAGATAATTGATACCTGCAGAGTGTAAGTGCAGAAGGTGAAGAGGAGCTTAAGCAGATCTGCATTGCATTGAGTACTATTACCAGATCATTGTAATACCTATTGATCTCTAACCACCTCAACAGTTGAGAAATCCTTTAACAAGGTAGCTTTAACCAGCTTGTTATAAATCCTTTAACAGGGTGACTCAAAACCATTGAGTTCTTGAAATCCTCTAACAAGGTAACATTTAATAGGGTTTAACCCTTAACCGGGTATTCTAGCCATCCCTTAGCTGGGTGATCCCTAACATGATCGGTTCCTAACATAACCTATTGTATCAGCCTTTAACCGGACAAGGCTCCTAACAGAGTGGACTTCTAAAGAGTTAAAAAACAAGCTTGTGGGTATTCATCCCCACCATGGTTTTTCCCAGTTGGGTTTCCACGTGAAAAATATGTGTGTCATGTGTGATGTCTTCTTCATGTGATGCTTTGTTGTTTTCTGTCAAGTGGTGAATTATCTAGTTGCTTATATGTATATCTTTGATGCTAGATTACTTGTTCATGCATAAGGGTGAAATGGAAATGAAGTGTTAGAGTAGATGAGAAGATAGTTGTCAACCGGTTTATGCTTGTCTCAGTTATTTTGAGTTCTGTCGGTTGTACTCTTTTTTAGGACCGGTGTTACTATTTGTTTGTCAATGCACAATGTTTGCTGACAAACCAGTTTAAGAGTGTGTTTTTGTCTGTACTGATTCACCCCCCCCTCTGAGTACCGGTTTGGTACTATCCGTTCATCATTGAGTTATCAAACATATGACTATAGATAAAAGGAATTTTCTATCATTGCAAGAATTTGATGGTGGTCCGGTTAGATTTGGAGATGACAAAGCATGAATGATCAAAGGAAGAGGAACTATATCATTGGATGGTAAGCATAACACTGATAATATTTATTATGTTGAAGGTTTAAGGCATAATATTTTGAGTGTAGGTGTAATGCCCCACCAGGAACCCCGAAGGAAAACCCACAACAAGGGTGAAATAACTTTTTTTTTTTTAAGTATAAACATAATAGGTGCATTAAACACAACATGCATGATAACACAAGCAAAAGACTTACACTAGAATTCCTTAAGGGTTAGCAATGAAGAATTAAAACCAACAAGATAAACTCCACAATTAAGGTTAATCCAATAAACCATCATTAACTAAATGATCACAATAAGCCATATGCAATAACAGATACACCATTGAAGGATTGAAAAGATACAACATAGTTTCTCTTCAATAAGCATTTACACATATCATAAAGGAAACTGATAAAACATCCCAAACATAGGATTACATTTATCTTCCAATACATGGCTTCTCAATATACATATAAAGATACAACTTAACCAATTACAAGGTTACAAAAGATCATGATACAATGACCACATAGGTCTCCAAATAACAATAATCTCCAACATGCGATAGAGCATGAGCCACGAACCACAGAAACACTTGCTAAGCCAATCCTCGCATGAAGGTACAAACAAGAACATCCAATGGGAAGTGGAACTACCACCCGACCATGTAATTCCCAAAATGGAATCACCCCATTGTGCTAGGAGATAGCAAAGGACTCTCAAGCAAGCAAAAGCATGACATGGTTGACAAAACAATACAAGTCCATGACAGCACAATACGACTCCACAATAATCTAGGTGACTCAACATCACAAATACACAAGTGAACCGACATCACAAACCATAAGTGAACCTAAAGAGAGATTTTCATCGCATAGCTTACAATGGTTACCATGGTTGGCTTTAATAGGTCCCGACCCCCATCCTGGGTTACCCTGGTAACCTTTCCCGAACCTCCAGCTCCAACTAAGTCACAGCGGACCCTACCAGCCATTCGTGAAGACAAGATGGTCGGTTTGCCATTTCAGGCCTTCTCACTACATTATGAGCCTTGTACAAGCACTCACCTATGAACAAGGTACAATATCTTATTTAATGTTATGAACTACCCACCTAATCAGTTAATTAGATTATCACTTTATTACCTGAATTTTGATGGGTTGTCCTGCCAACCACTTTGGGCGCGACCCCCACTCGAAAGCCACTCTCTCAAAGGACACTAAACAAACATGGTCACTCCACAAGGACCCTATGGTGAAGCAGACAACCATAACACCACTATCCAAAAACAAGTGGTCAAAACAAGGACATACTGACTCTTGGTTAACCATAAGGCAAGACACTACATGGTTAAGACAACGAAGTCATCATATATCACTTGGTCAAAGGTACTCAATACGCCACCATAGGACGATTGAACCACGGACCATAAATAACACAATATAACTCATGCAAAGAAAGCTAATTTCACTAAGTCCGGACTTAGACAATCTTTGAGAAAATCACCATCATAAGCACTTTCAACATCATTGATTGAAAATTAAATAAAATACTCTTTTACAACATTCACATCTATTCAATTTCCAAATCCATATTCCATCAAGAATGAAATCCATATTAAACATTCAACCGAATTAAACATGAATTCCTAACATGAATTTAATTCATTTTTAGAACATATCCAAATTACCAATTTGCATTACTAATTCATGCCTTGATTTCCATTGATAAATTTATTAAACTACAGAATAATAATCATTCGAAAATTACTATTTATATTTAACATTAAAAACCACTTTAAAAATATTTCATTTAAATAAAATTCACAGCACATGAAAAGGGGGTGTACCACGAAGGTAAAAGTGTTACATGGGGGCCAAGGCCAACCCGCAGTAGTGCTTCTACTGAGGCAACAGACACTACCTGTCGACTGGTAGCAAGCCTACCAACCGGTAGCACTGATGCCGACCGATAACAGCCGCTACCAACTGGTAGTAGTCCTATCAACCGGTAGTGTTGTTACTACCGGTAGCAGCCACTACCAACCGGTACCACTGCTATCAACCGGAAGCAATCCTACCGACTTGTAGTGTCACTACCACGTAGCAGTACTGTCGACCGGTAGTACTTCTACCTGTGGGTAGCAGACACTACCGACCCGCGTGGTGGGACTAGCCCGCCACGGGGTAAGGTAAGGTCCATGCATAGAATAATTACATGGTTCAAAAGCATTAAAATCAACATGCCACAAAACCGTTTAAACATGAAAATGATTCATTCCCTGATCTTTTCATGGGCACAAACACACACACAGTGCCAAGATCCAAATTTCAAAGGGATATTTACCAGTAAGGTAAATGGAGAAATAAAATCACACAAGAACCCAATAGATAACAATTTAGGCAACAATAGAATAGGTAATTCCAGAAGTTAATTTTGAATAACAAAAACATACATCAAATAGAGAAATGAACCATTTCTTTTCTATAAGCAATCATATGATATAAGCTTCACAAAATCAACAATAACAGGCATTTCTTCTTCCATTCCAATCATTCCACAAGAATTTAGAAGGAGATTTGCATTTTTTCAACACACGGGAAGCAATTGAAAATTTCAAAATTAAATTTAAAACAAGAAGAGATTATCCAACCTTCAAGCAAACTAGCAAGCAAAATGATGGAGAATCCCAATCCTTGCAACCAACTCAAATTCCAGCTCCTCCTTTAGAATGGTTTTCCAAATTTCTCTCCAAAAATTCTACCTCTTCTTCTCGCGAATTTCCAAGAATATATGGGGAAAATAATTTCAACCTAAACTTTCTAGGTTGAAAGTTTTCTCCACCAATCAGATTAATTTATTTAAAAAGTAAAAAGAAATCAGATTTTTTCTTTTCCAAAAACAATTCTTTTCCAACAACTAAAATGCAAAAGTCAAATGGAAAGGTAAAAAGAAAAGATTTTTATTTTATTTTCTATTTTCCATAATACTTTCCTTCAACATAATCATTTAACACTTAAATGGATGGGCAATAATTTGTTTCCTTCCACACAATATATTAATGCAACTTTACACAATGAAATAAGCCATTTAACCATTTAATCTAGCAAATCATTAATTTAATTAAATCAATAATCTCAGAGCATAATAATTAACTAATTACGCCAACATAAGATAGCATCATCCATTCAATTAAATAACCATTCAGATGAACAAAAGCACACAAAACAAAGAATGATCAAATGACAACTCACAAATGACCAAACCAAAGCACTATGACTTGCATACCAACCAGACGGGAAAGACAATCGACTGACAACACTCACATGAGTGTAACTGCGGGTCAAGTTAGGGTCCAACAATTATCTCCTCCACTCTCATCAGACGTATAAGGCACGCTCAGACCTGTGAAACCAGATGGAGTCGATACCCCGTACCTACCCGATACTTGTACTTGCAATGTATTGCACCAAAGAACCACACGTATATATATATATATATATATATATATATATATATATATATATATATATATATATATATATATATATATATATATATATATATATATATACACACACACACACACACACACACAACACACACACCGATGAAGGAGAATTGTGACGTTCCCTATCTCACCGAAGTGAATGAAGGAAAATCATCTCCTCACATCCCATACACATGAAAACATGCAACACATAAATAATGCATCACATATATAAGGTAAGAGTGTTAGTCCATGATAATTATCCATAAAATAACATTAATCATAAGCACTGAGATACTACATAAAATCATACACCACAAATCCAGATAAAGTATGAAATAACATCACATAAAATCTAAATCAATATACAATAATGTTACACTGAAGTCAATCAAAAACATACAAAAAGAGTCTGATCAAGGAGGGGTACTATAGTAGGACAGTTGGTGGACAAGGGATTTCAATTACAGTTCAAGGATGGAAAATGCAAAATCATTAACAGATTTGGTTTGGAGATTGCAATTGGTACATAGCCTAAAGGTAACATCTTTCATTTGAACTTCGATGAGAATAAGTGTTTGATTGCACAAATTGATGAGAGTTGGCTATGGCATAAGAGGTTGTGTCATGTGAATTTTGATTACATTGTAAAGATCAGTTCAACTAAGGTTGTTAGAGATATACCTAAGATTGTGAAGCCCTATAATCCAGTATGTAAGGAATGTCAAATGGGAAAGCAAGTCAAAACTTCTTTTAAGAGTATACAAGACAAATCTAATGATGTTCTTGATCTTATTCATATAGATTTGTGTGGTCCTACTATAATAAAGAGTTTTCAGGGTGATAGATGTTTTATGATAATCATTGATGACTATTCTAGAATGATGTGGGTTACTTTTCTAAGGGAGAAATCTGAAGCTTTTGAAAAGTTTAAGATGTTTAAAGCTAAAGTTGAGATAGAGATAAGGTTGAAGATTAAATTCTTAAGGTCGGATCAAGATGGTGAATTCACATCCGGTGAATTTAACAGTTATTGTGAGAAGTATGGGATAAGGAGACAGTTGTCTGCACCCCAGACACCTCAGCAGAATGATGTTGTGGAAAGAAAGCAAAAAACTATCTTGGATGTGGCCAGAACTATGATGATGGAAGCTAATATGCCTCATATCTATTGGAGAGAAGCTGTGATCATGACGGTATACACATTCAACAGAGTTCATATCAAAGGAGACATTGGTAAGACACATTATGAGTTATGGTTTGGTCATACACCTACAGTTAAGTATTTCAGAATATTTGATAGTAAATGCCATATCAAAAGAGATGATTCCATTGGAAAGTTTGATCCTAGATGTGATGAAGGTATATTTATTGGTTATTCTAATGAAAGCAAAGCATATAGATGTTATAACAAAATATTGCAGAGAATTGTGGAGAGTGCTAATGTCAAGGTGGATGAGTTGTACAAAGGTCAAATCAGGACTTATGAGAGAGAACCAGAAGTGGAGATGATCATAACTGAATCAGTAGCACCTGTACCAGAACAAAATGTTGAACTAGTTACCCTGACAATATCAAAAAATTCAATAGTAACTGAAGATCAGAGCAAAGTCAAGTCAAAAGATTCCTAGGTATGTAAGGTTAAATCATTCAGAAGATCGTATCATTGGAGACAAGAAGAAAGGAGTAATGACAAGAAGAAGGTTGGCAACTGATGAGGTATGTTTAATTTCTCAAGTTGAACCAACAACATTTATTGAAGATTGTAAAGATGAATGTTGGATGAAAGCTATGGAAGAGGAATTAGATCAGATTGAAAAGAACAACACAAGGACTTTAGTTCCTCAGCCTAAAAATAAGAATGTTATTGGAACTAAATGGTTTTTTAGGAATAAAATGAATGAGGATGGACAAGTTGTGAGGAATAAAGCTAGATTTTTATGTAAAGGATATTCTCAAAAGGAAGGAATTGATTATGATGAGACTTTTTCTTCGGTATCTAGGATTGAAGTTGTGAGATTATTTCTTGCTTATGTTTCAAATAAGAAATACAAGGTTTATCATATGGATGTTAAGTGTGAATTTTTGAAATGAGATCTTGAAGAGGAATTTTACATTGAGCAACCTGATGGATTTTTACTTTCAGATGACAAAGACATGGCTTGTGTTGGCATTCTACACTCTTATGAGAATAGATGATGTTGTCATTGATGGCAACCAACTGGCAAATAATCGGCAATTAGTTTCTACATGCTCGGCATCACAAACTTCATACATTGACAGACACCGACACCGACAGGCACTTACACTGACATTTAGATTACATCGGCAACAAAACATACCAGTAGTCCAGCCGACATGGGATGATCTTTTGTTTATTGTAATATAATTATCTTGTGTAAGCGGACATGGTATATTGTAAAAGACTCATATATGTATGAGATCTTATAAGTCATTTTTGTGTGTGGAAGAAGACATGTATGGTAGATAATAATTATTTAGTGACAACGAAGGTTCTAGTTATAGACTAAGCTTAAACTGGTACTGAACCTGGCATTAGAGATGTTGTTTTGAGCAGTACATTGTATTGGATTTGATAATCCATTTTATAGTCAGTGCAACTCTTCATTGAGCAGTGAGGTCTAGGCTATTGGCCTCCCTGCATGTGTAGGCCCCTTATTGTAAGTAGTATTTATTCATTGGCCAGTGAGTAAATATTATGGGTCACAAATCCCACCGAGGTTTTTCCCACACTGGGTTTCCTCATTAAATATCTTGTGTTATGGTGTGTTTCTATGCTGTCTCTATTATTTTTGTTTACTGCAATAATTCTTATTTACCGGTACACTATTTTGGGTTGCAAAGTTATAAATAAGTTTAAATATTTTGCTAACCAGTTAGACATTGATTCACCCCCCCTCTCAGTGTCTTTGGGACTGTCATTGAATCTAACAATTGGTATCAGAGCCTGGTCCTCTATTTGCAAAAGCCTAACAACTTGAGGGAGATTTTGACACCGGTACAGATGGAGAACTTAAGAAAATAGTTGGAAGGAGCTCTTGAAGATTTTTATGCAGAAAAATTGAAGAATTGTAGACACTTAAAACTAATTATTTTTAATTTCTCACATAATTAATTTATTAATTAATTATGCAAATTCTAATTCTCCTCAATATTAATTAATTATAATTAATATTGTCACTATAGTATGTGATTGATTAATTTAATAAATCAACTCCTCTTTTTATTCTTCTAAAAATTAAATCTTCTCAAATCTTCCCCTTAGCTAATTAATTTCAATTAATTAGTTAACCTACATGATTCCTACAAGTCATCTTCCTAATCCATCATTAACCTAATAAATTCTTCTAGAAATTTTCTAAACTCACTTAACCTTATTCTTCTAATTTTTAATTCCCTCCACTCATTCTCTCTCCTAGTCAAATCCTATCCCACCTAACCTTTCCTCTAATCCCCATCCTAATGAGTTGCTAGTGGCTAATCATCATGATTAGCCACAAAGTCAACTCCTTGTCCCTTCCATCCAACCACTATCCTTAAATGCTCTTTTCCTAGGTGAATGTGAGATTTTCAAAATCTCACATTCCTCTAGGCATCTCCTCTCCCAAGGAATTTTTAATTCCTTCTTATTCGTCCAATCCCCATGATCATCCCTTTTTCAATAATTTTAAATTCCTCCTCCCCATTCTTCAAGGAATGTCCCATCCCTTTCTCTTCTCAAGGCACATTGGGAAGTCTTCCCAATGCACCTTGAGGAGTGTGGAGACAAGAAATGCCTTTAAGGCATATCTCTTGGCCTCCACACCCTCTCTTGGGCCTTGTGTGAGCTCACAAGAAATCCTATCCCTTCATCTTGGATCCATCCTAGCCATCCATTCTTCCTCTCCTCTTTCTATAAATTGAGGATTCCATCCTTTCATACATCATCTCCAAGTTTAGTAATCTTATGCTGCTAGTTTGATCCTAGAAAAGTCATCATAGCATCGTTACCATGCCAAAATCATCTCTCATCCACACTTAATCATCTCATCCATATCATTCCTCAAGATCCATCTTAATCCATTTGTGCACAATATTTGGAGAGCCATCCACATAAAGCAAGCAAAGGAGCACATCAAGTGGAGCATCATTAAGGGGCACCTTCACTTCATTAAGCTCAATCCAAGGGAGAGGTAAAAAGATTGTGAGGTATATGCATATTATTCATGTTTTCATGTGTTTTTGAGTTATATCTTTGATTTCATATGCTTCCATGTTTGATTTTCATGTTTACTAACTAATCCACCTCATTTTCCTTTTCACCATCTTCATTTTGGCACGCCCGGTGGGACCCACATCCCTGAAAACTAATATTTTTGTGAGTTTTTATGAGTTGTGAGACACAGGTTCCGGAACAATGCGAGAGACTGTAAATCAGCGCGAGCGACTTGGGTTTAGCACGACAAAAAATCTATTTTGGCATGAGCGCAGGCGCATCAGCATGACCGCCTTATAACATTTAAATTTTTCCTGCCCCCTGTTAAAATTAAAAAAATCTCACTCTTTGTCTGTTTGTTTACTGCATGTGAAAGCTTTTCGGCGCGAGCGATTTAAATCAGTGCGACCATTTTTATAAAATTCCCACTCTGATTTTTAAATTTGAATTTTGAAAATTTTACCCGCTAATCTGTTAGGTTTTTTATTTTCAGGGTTTCAGCATGAGCACAGGCGTTTCAGCGCGGGGGCGGGCGTTTTAGCACGAGTGATTCTAATCAGCGCGACAGACAGGTATAAAACCCTTCTTTGTTCTATGTTGACTGTTATTTTTTTTACTGGTTTTATTTGCTTCAGTGCATATGTAGACGTTTCAGCACCTGTGCAGGCACTTCAGCGTGCGCACTGTATGTGCAGTACAATAGGTACTAATTGTTTTTTTTTTAGTTTTGCAGTTTAAATCGACCATCCAAGACCTTAAAAAAACAGAAAAACTACTAATCCACTTTTTTGCAGGTTGCCTAGGAGACCCAACCAAACATTGTTTTTTTTTTTACTAGGCACCTAGATATTAATTAAAGGGTGAATGAATCATTGTTTTATGTTTTTTGAGAAAAGCACAAAGGTAGGAGAGTATTCTCTCATCTAGCTAGATGATCAGAAATCCAGACCCTCCAACTTTTTCTTGTTTGATTGCATGCTTACCCTTAGCGGGCTTGCCCTCCCAACTTGCTCTTTGAGAAGGTAAGAGGGGAACGACCTAAGTGAGTACACCCAGACCTAGGGTTCCCAACTCACTATAATAAATAGGCCATTGACTACAAAAGGGTCAATGGTTAGGGCTATATGAGAGTTCACTCTCACATTGGGTGCTTAGTAGGATCCTAGAGATCTCAATCATGCTTGCGTGACTGCTAAGTTCTTGGTGCTTCATTGGGCTATAGGCCTCAATTGTGCTTGCGCAACTGCGAAGGGTAGCTCCTAATGGGAAGACTTACTAAACACCTTGTTCATAGTGGCCAAAAACCTTCTAGTCATTGGTGCAGGAGGTCGGACCTCCAAAGCCACCCATATTTTTACGGCCCTTAGTAGAGACACAAAGTTTTCCATGAGGAGTTTTCATGGGAATTGATGCTTGGCTTCCCCGGAGAAGTGAGTGTCATGGAGGGGAGTCAGTGGGGTCAAGCATCTAAGTGTTCGCTCTAGATAAGCGTAGCTAGGAAACCAATTGGGATCCAATGACTATTGTCCTTGCTATCCTTGAGAGTGTTGTATATGAGCATGAGTGTCTTTGAGTTAAAATGCATTTGATCATTGTGTTTGCTTTGTTTGGTACATACTTTCCAAGAGTAGAATAAAACACATCATTATCCTCGAACACTTTGCAAAAAAGAACTTGTCCAAACACAAACGATTATCCAAGTCATTAGCCACACAAAGTTCAAAATTGTGTCAAAACTTCGTCTGTCTCATGTTTCATAAGCCCAAGTTGTATATACATCCTAAGAAGTCAATTCACCAACCTATCAAGAAGAAAAATCTCAAACAAGCACAACTCCTTAGCCATCAAAAATTTTGGTATACCAACCATAAAATCTTGCATCATTACCACAATTACGTCCATGGTCATAGCAATGAGTTTGATGCTAGTGATGAACTAAGAGTCCGTGCTCTCCGTCAAGGTTCAGGTTTGTCCTTTAACACCAACTATCGTCAAAATCAGGGTGGTCGTATCCCTTCATACAACTTGCCATCCGAACCAATCATCTACTAAGTCATGTTCATGCCAAGAATAACCTATTCATCAAGTTTCTTCTAGTCATCACTATCATACCTCCTCAATCAATCACCCTCAATCTCCTAAGGACTTATCACATCAAATCAATCTCCCTCCACTATCAAATCAATTATCAAAATCCAAATCCAATCATCCTTTAATCCAATTTAACCTCACATTAAGGTTGCATGCCTTGTGAAGTTCCATTTAGACCTCATCATTAATCAATTGGCTCTTGTGCTTGAAGAAGAATCCTCTCCAAGTATCTTTTGCCTCATCCTTTTTGAGTCGATCAAGACTCTTAACTTGCGCCTTTACTTTGCTTAGGGTCATTAGTCAACCCTTGGTGGAAAAGAGGATTTTTAATCATCATTCCAAGGTCTAAATTCTACCCAACTTGGTCATTACCTTGCTTGTGGTTTTTATCCACCACCTAAAATCCTCATCCAAGGACTAAGGTGTCAATCCTAATCAAATCCAGGCTCTAATCCAAGAACCACACCAATCAGCAAAATCCAAAAATTCCACAAAAATCTTGCTAAGTCCTTTCATCAAATATTTCTTCCTCCAAGATTTTGTAAGGTTATTCGTGTATGGTCACAACTTGATCCCAAAAGAAAAAGATGGTTGAACAACAATATGGCATGCTGGACATTAGTGTCCTATATGAAGAACCCACACAAGATCCTACACAAAGTGGGCAACCTAGCAATCAAGATCAAAGCCAAAATCCTAACATGGTTAGCCAAGATGAACTCTCTCTGGAAGTGCAAACTTTCCTAGCAAACTCTTATAACCAAGAGATGATTGAAACATTCATCCAACACAATCCTACTACACTCCTAAAAACTCTCCTTGAAAATGAAGCTGAACTTCCACCTGAATTTGACAGATCCACTCTCGGCCAACCACCACAAGGAGACCTTGCTCTCACATAGAATGTTGCACCTATTAGTCAAACTCAATCAATGCCACCTGCGGAACCTCCCACCATGGTCTCCATCCCACCTTCTTCCTCCTTACCATCATCTATACCACTATCGAATCCAATCTCATCTATTCTCCAACATACTTCTATACCACCTCCTTCCATTCAACCACACATCTCTATTCCACAAACTTCGCATCCTGTCAACAATGTCGCAAATTTTATCTGGGTCGTACTCAATCCCATCACAACAATTTGTGGACCGCAACCAACTATCACTCAAATCCCTGCGACATCAGTCATCACATCTCACGTTCCTGCCTCCTCATTATATCAATACATTGGTGGTGGTGCACCTTCCTTGACTCATCTAATTCTTGGGGCAAATTCAATTCATCATTATCAAAATCCACAACAAGACCTCATCAAGGAAATTCAAGACATGAAAAATATCATCAATGACATGAAAGAAGGGATTAATAAGAGGAAACCTTACTCGTTTGAGGAATTTTGTCCTTGTCCTTACGACCTGTCTATTTCAATTGCACCCTACCCCCCAGGATTTGAGATCCCTAAATTCACCAAGTATGAAGGCAAAGGAGACCCTTGTGGCCATGTCCAGGAATTTCACATCTTATGTCAAGAAGTCTCCTATAGTGACCTATACCTTCACAGACTCTTTCCCAAGAGTCTCACAGAAGATTCCCTGGCATGGTTCTCATCTCTACCACGAGGCTCCATTGACTCTTTTCCAGACTTGGCAGAGAAATTTGTAGCTCACTATGCCTACAACATGGCTAATGAAGTTTCTATGATGGACCTATGTAACACAAAGCAAAGGCCCGGAGAGACTTTCGCCAACTTCTTACAAAGATGGTGACATCTTATCTAGAAATTTCAGTGGGACATGCCAGAACAACATCAAATTGAATTATTTCAAAAGAACTTGGTACCCGAACTTTCAAGACCTTTGACGTCTCAATGTATCAAATCCTTCCAAAAATTGACTGATAAGGGCCTCGCCCTCGAATGTGTCTTGTTGGAGGAAGGAACCTTGAAACATTACCAAAAATTGACACAAAGTTCTTCCCCTTTATCATAATGACAAGCCAAAGTTCTGGTCTAAAAATAAAAACATGGTCAACGATGGTGTAATTGATGCAAAGCGGGTCCAAACCGTGGCTGCTCCTCCAAAATCCACCACTAATAATCATCAATTCAACAATCAAAATAATCAAAATCAATCCCAAAAACCTCACAACAATGTCTCAGTCCAAGGACGACCACCCCGATCAAATAACAGGACTCCAAGAGACTTCACTCCTCTTGCTGAGCCTATTGAAATGGTGTTTCAAAAACTTGTCCAAGCAGGTGCAGTGGTTTTTCCGATCACTCACCCATTTGTCCCCAATCAACCCAAACCTAGATGGTATAATGAGAATTAGTATCGTGAGTATCATCGTATCAAGGGACATGATACACGAAAGTGCTTGAAGCTTAAAATCTACATACAAGATCTCATTGATAGGGGTGAGATTGAAGTAGAAAATGCAAAACTTGGTAATAACAATGACAAACTTAAAATGTTCCAGGAACCCTTCTCGAAGCATGATAAAGGAAAAGGCTCATCATCTAACATAGTGAGTTATGACTACACTAGTCATATAACCGTCTTTGACTCTTTCGTAGGTCACATTGAGCCCATAGATAACCATGTTAATGTCATAACTATCTAAGGAACTAATCCTCCTCCTCCCCAAAGCAGACCAAATCCTGCTAAGATAGTCATTCAAGGCGTCATTCCTTCCACCTCCTATCCCCAAAATGACTGCAATGTAACCACATGTAGAGGTAAAGTCACCATCCAAGGAGTTCCTCCCCCACCAAACCCCCCGCCCATGTCTTCCACCCGCTGATATGACCTCCTTGACCAACAGGGGAAGACCACCACACAAATTTCCATCCTAAAACTTCTCAAGACTTCCCTTGTACATAAGGAAATTTTAGAGCAAGCCCTCCTTGAGTCTCATGTTCCTGATAACATCAATGCTACTCAATTCAAAGCTCTCATTGGAAACCTTACTGCCCAACATCACCTTGTATTTACCTCCAAAGATGCTCCTGTAGATGAAGATCACAAAAAACCTTTGCACATTGAAGCCCTTATCCAAAAGCACAAAGTCAAACGTATTTTGATAGATGGTGGATCCGGATTTAATCTATGCACATACAAGTTAATAAAACAATTGGGACTTTCTGAGGACCTGGTAGACACATCAGGAAGGATCACAATAAAAGCATATGATGATGCAGAAAGAGTTTCAAAGGGCATGATCACCTTACCTCTTCAAGTGGGCCCTATTACAATCGAAACCCTTTGCCAAGTACTAGATCTTGATCTCCCCTACAACATTCTCCTCATTCGGCCATGGATTCACTTCTTGTAGGTCGTACCCTCCACCTAGCACCAATGCATCAAATTCCCATTTAATGAAAGAGAGATCATTCTAAAAGGTGATCCCCAACCTTTTCAATATTGCAAACTCTTAGAGGGGAAGCATCCATATCATTGCCCAATAAATAGATCCTCGCCAACACCTCCATCTGACACATCAAATGTTGCCTCCACTTCATCCCAATCAGATACTCAAATCAAAATCTTGGACAATGGCTGTGGAGAATACAAATTGGAGGACGTCTTATTAATAGGAAACCTCCCCCTCTCTCGTAAGTCATTTGGCAAACCAAAAGAGCTCAAAAAAGACCCAAAAATAGTAATGCAATGCCAAAGACTACCTTCCAGCAATGGGGCCCATTTGATGAGGAGAGCCTTAAAGCGGATTTCTCTTCATGGTTGTACCAGGAAGAAGATGAAGATCCATCAAAAATATCCAAAAAGATATACCCAAAAGCCTCAGCCATAGTCAAAAAAATGGGTTACAAAGGACACGGCCTGGGACCAAAGGAGAAAGGAAGAAAAGCACCCATAAATACTATCTCCTACAAATACAACAGAGGCTTGGGGTACACCCCGGTGCCCAAGATTATTATCGCTGGTGCCCCCTCAAGTCCTTCTTTGGATGCCGAAAGCGCTGACGAAGAGGAGTTCCACGAATTGCCTTATGAATACAAAAAATGATATCTTCTTTGACTCTCACATCAATACCATTACCCCCATAACCCCTTCCACTTCACACGACCTACATCTTGTCCATCCTGAACTAATAGACTAGGGCCAATGAGACAAACCCATGCTAGACATCTACGTCGATGATAATGCTCTCATTACTCTCCTGACGGTGCAAAATCTGGAAGATTGTAACAGGGTAGAGGGTATTCAACTTCATGAAGAGGGATACTTTGGTAGTCAGGTCAATGCCCTTAGTCACAAAAAAGATAATCAAAGCAAAAAACATGATTCCCTAGGTGAAAACCTCTCTGAGGCACCTTTGGATGAGCAAAAAATAAAAACAAAGGGCGTATCCAAAAGTGAAAACCTGGAAAAAGCACTTGACGATGACGAACTTGACCTCCCTACCATTGGTTACCTTCCACAAGACAAATCGAATTTGATGATAGAAGAAATAGATAACATCAAGATGGGCACCGAAGCCATCCCACAAAATGTGCTCATTGCCAAGTCTCTCACGGAAAAAGAGAAACAAGATTTCATCAACTTCCTTATAGAGGTAAAAATCAATTTTGCATGGTCCTATGCCGATATGCCAAGGTTGGATCCTGCCTTGGTGGTTCACAATCTCACTATCTGCCCAGATGCAAAACCTATAAAACAAAAATTGCGCAAAATGCACCCGCATATTGCACTCCTGGTCAAGGCGGAACTCCAAAAGATGTTAGACGCATAATTCATCATACCAATGGACTACGCTGAATAGGTCTCCAACATTATACCTGTCGGCAAACCCGTCAGGGGCATCCGCATCTACACATATTTCCGAGATCTACATAGAGCTTGTCCTAAAGACGATTTCTCGCTCCCCAATATAGATATGATTGTGGACCTTACAGAAGGACATGAGATGTTGTCGCTTATGGATGGATTTTTTGGATACAACCAAATCAGAATTGTAGATGAGGATCAGCATAAAAATACATTCACAACACCATGGGGGACTTTTTGTTACTGAGTCATGCCTTTTGGCCTCAAAAATGCTGGAGCTACATATCAACATGCCATGACAACAATTTTTCATGACCTCTTGCACAAAATTATGGAGGACTATGTGGATGATTTGCTAGGCAAATCTAAGACAACGCAAGAACACATCCCTATTCTAAAGCAGATCTTTGAAAGATTAGAAAAATACAAACTATGCCTGAATCCCAAAAAGTGTGTATTTGGAGTCACATCGGGAAAACTATTAGGATTCATTGTTTCCCACAGAGGCATCGAGGTCGATCCTGCAAAGGTAAAATCTATCATGGAAATGCCTCCACCAAAAACTCTCAGAAAACTGCCTAGTCTCCAAGGGAAACTCCAATGTGTTAGACATTTTATTTCACAGCTAGCAGATAAGTGTCATCCATTTGCACACTTTTTGCACAAGGACATAAAATTCAAATGGGACTGCTTATGTTAAAAGGCCTATGAGAAACTAAAATAATATCTAGCATCACCTCCAGTGTTGATGCCTCCTACTCCTAGAAAACCCTTTATTTTGTACATATGTGCTACCGCAATGGCATTGGGGGCATTGCTAGCACAAAAAGATGATCAAGGGAAGGAACATGCCATTTACTACATTAGTCAGACACTAGTAGGGTATGAACTCAATTATACCCCCATTGAAAGAGCATGCTTGGCATTGGTGTTTAGCATACAGAAGCTCCAACACTATATGCTAAACAACAAAATAAAACTAATTGCTAAGATTGATCCACTTAAATATATCTTGTCAAAAGCTGCTCTCACTGGCAGAACTGCTAAATGGGTCATGCTCTTAAGCGAGTTTGACATTGAATATGTGGACAAGAAGGCAATCAAGGGACAAGTCATTGCAGATCAGTTGGTTGAAGCTCCACTCCCAAGTGACCATCCCATTCTCACAGAATTACCGGATGAGATCATTATGACAATTACCACATCCTCCACATGGTGATTGTACTTTGATGGCTCTTGCACCCAAAATGGATCAGGGGTAGGAATATTTTTTATCACACCTCAAGGAGATGGCATCCCAAAGTCATACAAGATAGCCTTTGCATGTACTAACAACATTGCAGAATACAAGGCACTCATCACAAGTTTGTGCTTGGCTATCCACTAGAAAATAAAGGAAATACAAGTCTATGATGATTCCCAACTCGTCATAAAACAAGTCAATGATGAGTACCAGACAAAAGATGATAAACTCCATCCCTACCATACCATGGTTGAAGATCTTAAGCAACACTTCACGACAATCAAGTTTGATCAAATCCCATGAACAAACAACAAGGCTGTAGATGCAATGGCCACCATTGGCTCCCTTCTTTAGATGTCAGCACACTGTCAGAAGTACAAATTCTTGGTTGAGCAATTATTTATATCAGCATATGACCTACCAGAGTCTGAAATGGTGTGTGTTCTCATTGGTCTCGAGTCCCCTTGGTACCAAGAAACTTTCACTTTTCTAAAAGACAACACCATTCCCCCTTATCTCACCAAAACCCAACAACAAACATTCATTCGCCGATGTGCTCGTTACATCATCCTTGGAGACACCCTATTCAGAAGGCATTTTGATGGTTCCCTCCTAAGGTGTTTAGATAAACAAGAGGCGGAATGGGCATCACACGAAGTACATAAGGGCATCTCTAGGGCACACTCAAGTGGACTCATATTGGCTAAAAAACTTTTGAGAATAGGATACTATTGGCCTAAAATGGAAGTAGATGCATATAACTATGTGAAGAAATGCATCCCTTGCCAGCAACATGGTGACAAGATTCATGCACCACCTAAAGAATTGCATTCATTCATTACACCATGGCCCTTCTCGCAGTGGGGGCTCGATCTCATTGGGAAAATTCACCCTCCATCTTCCAACGGACATAAATTCATTATCACCGCCACCGAGTATTTCACCAAGTGGGTAGAGGCTATCCCTCTTACTTTTACCACTGGCAAGAAAATATCCAAATTCATCCTAAACTACCTAATCTGCCGATATGGCATTCCAAAAGTTATTATCATAGATATTGGCAGACAATTTAAAAACCAGGATGTCAAAGAACTCTGCCGAAAATTCAACATCCAACATCGCTTTTCCACCCCATATTACCCCCAAGGCAATGGCCAAGTTGAGGCTTCTAATAAAACCTTGATCAAAATCCTCAAAAAGACAGTCAATGAAGCTGGTCACGAATAGCACCTCCAACTCCATCCCGCTTTGTGATCCTACCACACCTCCATCCTTACCCCCATAGGAGCCACCCCTTATTCCCTGGTCTTTGGCTCCGAAGCCATCCTTCCCCTTGAGATCGAGATCCCCTCTCTAAGGGTATCGCTGCAAAATATCCTACCAGACGAGGAATACAGAATTGCCCACTTACAAGAGCTAGAATTGTTAGATGAAAGGCACCTCAAGGCCTTGAATCATCTCCGGGTATATCAAAATCGTTTGCGCATGAGTTATCACAAAAAAGTCAGAACCCGGGAATTCCAAATTGGTGATCTTGTCCTCATGGAGAATCAGAAAAAGCTACAAGAAAGAGAAAAGAAAGGCAAGTTCGGGCCTAATTGGCTTGGACCATATGTAATCACAGCAAAATATGGATCAAGAGCTTATCGGTTGGCTACTCCTGAAGGCGATCCTTTGGATGATCCAATGAATATCATGCACCTCAAAATATTTTATGCCTAGTCCTCAGAAAGTCTTAAATTGTCAAAAAATAAAAAATCAAGAAAAATTAAAAAAAAAATGAGAAAAAGATCCTAAAAAAATCATCACTTTGGTGAAAACCTAGCAAACAAGCGCCTTGTGGCACAAAAAAATTAAAAAATTAGAAAAAGAAAGAAAAAAAAATTCGTCCATTAGTGAAAACCACTTTGTGGCACTATGGACAAGTACCTTGGTGAAAACCTCCATGCAGGCGCTAAGGTAAATAACCGGATCCATTGTCTATCAGGTTGATACTACAAGCACCCTCCATCCACTCCACCCATTTGTAACATTCCTTCTCTTCCAACAAAATATGCGTATGATGATGAGTCTCCGCCTGAGTCATGAATAAGGAATGTCCCATTAAACTAAGCTTCCATGCCTCTGTGTGAGCTTCAAGAAGTCTTGAGAACAGTCCTAAGTCCGCAAGTCAATCTTCAAAACCATAGGATCACTTGCCTAATCCAAAAGTTCACTTTGCCCTAGGGATGAATCCTTCCCTCGCTTGGCAACCTAATCATCCATCCTAATCCTACTCTTGGCAAGAGGTATCAAGTTGGTCATGAATGAGTGACTTGTTTGACTTATTGGATTTTTCATTTAGACTTGCATCTTTTGCCCTATGACCACAACTATCTACGACTGCCTGGATTTGCCATATCTAGGTATGTTACAATAGCTGCATACTCGGGCATTTTTTCATAGCATGGCATGTTTTGGATCTCTCTTGTATAAACTAGCAACCTGGTACTAGTGTTTATCAACACTTACCTTCTCGTGTACAAGAGGAATCAGTGTGTTTGAGGGTTTCCTTGCACATACCCACAACTTTGTATTAGTGTTTCTCAACACTTGCATAGTTATGTGTAAGGAACTCCTGTTTGTCTGAGAGTCCGTCCATGCCTTGGGTTTCTCATGGCATCCTAATTTCTATAATCAGTGGTGCAAGTCACCCAAGGAAATATCAAACTAGGTTGGCTCTCGATATTTTTGTGCACAAAATTTCACCATCATTCTATAAAATCCTAAACTCAATAATCCCATGGAGTCCTCAATTTCCTCCATTTCCCATTTATTCTATATTCTTCTATTTTTCTATCTAAAGATCATTGTGTTATTATTGGCCTATTCCATCTTTATTATTTATTCACATCATATAGATTGCATTACTTATTTCATTTAGATAGTCATTTTCCATAAAACATTTATCACATAAGGTTACACTTAGGTTAGATCACATAAATAAAAGATACTTGTTCATCCATGTAACATTACATTTAGATTACATCATAAAATCCATCACAGATTTGCATATATGCACATCAGAAAAGCATAAGTCACTCATCCTGCATCCAAAAACATGTCAGCAACACATCATAAACATACATGCATAAGCATCCACTTTGCATCACAAATAGGTTAGCACAACATATCCATAATTGCATCCATATATTGCATCACAAGAAAAACAAAGAGAGCCCATCATAATTAAAAAATTACACATCATCCATCATCATCAAATCATGTATATATATATATATAGAGAGAGAGAGAGAGGTAAATATGTCTGTCATAATACAATGATTGCCTCGAAGGGTCAAAGTATGATACACAAGCAAAAAAAGGAGCTGGCTTTCCCCTCCTGTCTCTCTTCCCCCCTCTGTTGTACCTCCTCCAAGTAATCCTCCTGTCTCCCCCCTGCCGATGGCTGAAAACCCTCTGATCCCCCTGTCTACTGACTCTGAGACGATCGCTGACTATGGGTCCTGTGAGACCTCACACTCCTAGTGTATGAGGTTGCTCATTGTGCTATAGGTACTGCTTCATGGTACAACCCCCTATAGTACTCCGCCTCTCTGGTTGCCCTCTTCATCCTCTCCCGCTGTTGCATACTATCAGTAAATATCTGCGTCAGCCCTGTACGAACCAATGCTTGTCGGGCTACATCCCTCTCCCCTGCAGCCGTGTCACATCTGCCTCTACCCTATCTACCCTAGCCTCAAACCCTGCTAGTTCGGCATCCTGTCAGCGAATGACATCCTATAGTCCTGCTATGGTTGTCCCTGTCTGGGCCTCCTCCAACATCCTCTCTGACTCCTCCCTCTCCTCTCTCAAAGCATCCACCTCTATCCTGGCAGTATGGAGACTCTCTGTGAAATCAGCTATCTCCTATGTCAACCACTCTACCTCTGCCTCCATGCTCTCCCTCAGAGCCCTCTCTACCTATAGCTCATCCTTCACAGAATGAAGCCTCACTTGATAACTATCCCGCTCCTGCTATAAATGTTCAAAACAACCTGTGTCAATCCTCCCCTCTCCCCCTCCTATGCCTCAGGAATATCCATAGGTATAGCCTCCCCTCCCTTGCCAACTATGGCCTCCGCAACCTCTCCCATTGGGGCATCCTCTTCCTCTCCCTCTCCCTCGTCTGGGTCCCTCCTCCACACAACCCAAACTCTCCTCTGTTGTTTGCCCACACCATGCCCTGTGCCAACCACAACTCTCTCTCATGGGCCATCATCCTCCCCACCCACCACCTGGTCAACACCTGGCTGCAGCTTCTCATCCTCCAACACCCAAGGAATGGTAAGCCACACTAGCAAGTGCCCCTCCCACTAGCTCTTGTATCCACCTGTCATACCTAGATCCTCCCCTGCCCCCATCCGCTCATCCCAAACCAAGAGAAATGATGTCTGGAAGCTTGTTCGGCCCTCCAGCGGACTAGCTGTCGGGCCCCAATACCTCACCTCCCGTGTAATCCAGGGATACACTGGAATATCCTCCACTATATCCTGCCCAAGCTGTCGGGCCACCCTGAATGGAGCATAATACTCCATGATATATACAGTTCTCCCAAAAATCCACATCTCGACTCTCACCCAGTGCAGCTACCAGTCATCCCTCCACCTCTCACATCCCAAAAATGGTCTCCATGTGAACTACGCCAGCTTATCCAAAATCCTCCTCCAAAACCACACAAATGTTGTCTGTGTATAGTGCAGCAGTCCCCTGAATCTGTCCACAAACGACTGTCGTGGCCTCTTGTCCTGTACCCCCAGTGGTCGAGTCACTGCAATATGCTCCCACGCCCAGATGTGTAGAAGTGTGACCCCTGCAGATAAACTGGCGTACTCTCTATAGACCACCAAATGCATATCATGATATAGTTGGGCTAGCAATGTTGCTCCCCACACATACTCTTGACCATCATGCAACATGAAGTATAAACACCTGCTCCATCCCAGAGGAAATCCATGACCACCCAAATCCAGAATGATCCACCCACTTAGAAATCCACAAATCACCAAAACTAATTGAGGAATCCGCCGAACACCCATCGCCTGACCCAAGTGCATCCTACTCCTATCTAACATCAATGGCATCTCATACTCGTACACCTCCCATAGATAAAAATCAGCTACATCTAACTGATACTGAGGGATAACGCCACGAACAGGGATCTTCAAGATCCTCCAAACATCTAACAAAGTCACTGTGGTCTCTCCAGTCGGCAAACAAAAGGTGTTATACCGACTATCCCACTTCTCCACTAGAATCGTCATCATAGCAGTATGTTCCCGTATCCTCGGCCACCTACGTACATAATGTAATCCTAATGCAACTAGCACCTCCAACTCATCACGGTCTAACTCATGATATAGGCTCATCGTAGCAGGCCAATGCTCCCTCAAAGACAGCGGTCCCCTCTCCACCTACATCCATAAGACCAAATCATTACTTCCATGCCTAAAAATTCTCTCTTGACCTCCCGAACCAACCATATCCTTCCCCCTATCCCAAAATTCTAACCCAAAACTTCATTTCCCCCCTTCCTAGGCACACGCGCTGATCTACCCAGTGCTCGCGCCAAAACTGTGATGCTTCCGCCATTTGGCACGCGCTCGTGCCAACAAAGGTCCCATCCCTACTCTAACCCCCCTCCTAAGCCCTTCAACGCGAGTGCCCGCGTAATCCCTTGGGCACTCGCGCTAAAACGCGAGCGCCTGTGTCAAAGCACGGACGCTCACGCTAATGCGCGAGCACCTGCGTTGAACCCCCCATTCCCCCTATATTCCCTACTTTACTCGACCCTTTAGCGAGCACCCGCGCTCACGCTAATCTAGGGGCACGCGCACTAAAACAACGATCAGCGCGTGTGCCTCACCTAACCTAGACCCCCATTTCTAGCCCTATTTTTTACCCAAAATTAAAAATTCCAAAGGAGGGATAGTCCTACTCACCGGTGGTCCATAGCTAGTCAGTTGGTTGAATTGTTCGATCCTCTCCACGCGATGATCATGAACTGGAATGCGGTCCATCTTTCCTTCTCCTCTTCTTCGCTCTAAGTGGCTCCAAGGCTTGTGTGTAACAATGACTCCTCATTAGGCCCGTTGTGGCTTATATGGGCCCCTGTGATGGCCCATTTCCTCCGCGGTCTTGCATCTTCATTTCTTCCTTCCAAATTTTCCACAACTGCTTCATATTTCTTCCTCACTTATCTGTTCCACCCAAATTCTTCTTCCTCTATTTTCAATAATTTTTCATCTTTTTTTCAAAAAAAATCTCGAGGGGGAATACACCTCCCACACTTTACGCTGGGGCGTCTTATTCTTCTTCTTCTATCTTCTACCCATCGCCAAATTTGTCACTACGTAAAAGAGGGGCAAAATGTAGACACTTAAAAATAATTATTTTAATTATTTTTAATTTCTCACATATTTAATTTATTAATTAATTATGCAAATTCTAATTCTCCTCAATATTAATTAATTATAATTAATATTGTCACTATAGTATGTGATTGATTTATTTAATAAATCAACTCCTCTTTTTATTCTTCTAAAAATTAATTCTTCTCAAATCCTCCCCTTAGCTAATTAATTTCAATTAATTAGTTAACCTACATGATTCCTACAAATCATCTTCTTAATCCATCATTAACCTAATAAATTCTTCTAGGAATTCTCTAAACTCACTTAACCTTATTCTTCTAATTTTTAATTCCCTCCACTCATTCTCTCTCCTAGTCAAATCCTATCCCACCTAACCTTTCCTCTAATCCCCCTCCTAATGAGTTGCTAGTGGCTAATCATCATGATTAGCCACAAAGTCAACTCCTTGTCCCTTCCATCCAACCACTATTCTTAAATGCTCTTTTCCTAGGTGAATGTGAGATTTTCAAAATGTCATATTCCTCTAGGTATCTCCTCTCCCAAGGAATTTTTAATTCCTTCTTATTCCTCCAATCCCCATTATCATCCCTTTTTGAAGAATTTTAAATTCTTCCTCCCCATTCTTCAAGGAATGTCCCATCCCTTGCTCTTCTCAAGGCACATTGGGAAGTCTTCCCAATGCACCTTGAGGAGTGTGGAGACAAGAAATGCCTTTAAGGCATATCTCTTGGCCTCCACACCCTCTCTTGGGCCTTGTGGGAGCTCACAAGAAATCCTATCCCTTCATCTTGGATCCATCCTAGCCATCCATTCTTCCTCTCCTCTTCCAATAAATTGAGGAATCCATCCCTTCATTCATCATCTCCAAGTTTAGTAATCTTATGCTGCTAGTTTGAGCCTAGAAAAGTCATCATAGCATCCTTACCATGCCAATATCATCTCTCATCCACACTTAATCATCTCATCCATATCATTCCTCAAGATCCATCTTAATCCATTTGTGCACAAAATTTGGAGAGCCATCCACATCAAGCAAGCAAAGGAGCACCTTAAATTCATCAAGCTCAATTTGAGGGAGAGGTAAAAAGATTGTGAGGTATATGCATATTATTCATGTTTTCATGTGTTTTTGAGTTATGTCTTTGATTTCATATGCTTCCATGTTCAATTTGTATGTTTACTAACTAATCCACCTTATTCTCCTTTTCACCATCTTCAAGAATATCAAACTTGAAGATGATCTGAGGACTGCTAAGGAATTCATTAAAGGACTTCAAGAAAATCTGGTTATAGCACAAAATAAGAGAAAGGAACTTCATGAGAAGATACAAAATGATGATGATGAAAAGGAAACTCTTAGAGACATTGCAAATAAGTTGAGACAAGAAAATAGTAATATGAAGAATGAAATGGAAGAGATGACTATGAGGTTATCTAAGGATATTGAAGACAGGAAGAAGAATGAAGAATACTTGACTAGGAGACTTAATGATGTTGGAAATGAAAATCTGAGACTTGGTCATGAAAATGATATGTTAAAGATAGATCTGATTCACATGCAACATGATAAAGATGAACTTGTGAGACAAGTTGGAATTCTAGAAAATGAGTTGGTTACTGCAAATAAACACAAAGACAAATTCAAGAAAAGTTCTGAAGAACTTGATGACATGCTTAAAAGACAGAAACCCGATGAAGATACAAATGGACTTGGATTTGAACATGGAGAAAGTTCTGGTATTGTAAATAATCAAGATTAGAACAAATTGGTAAGACAACCTAATACTTATAAATTTAATGGGAAATGTTTTAATTGCAACAAATATGGTCATAGAGCAAATCCGTGTAGATTTAGAAATAAACATAATATAAACTCACCCGTCGGTCAATGTTCCAAATGCAACAAAGTTGGTCATAATTCAAAAAATTGTAGAATGAATGTAAAATGCTATGCTTGTAGAAGATTTGGGCATTTATCTAATCAATGCAGATCACAAATCAGTCAAGGATATGGAAAGGCTATTCAGAGGAATAATGTAACTTGTTATGCATGCAACAAGATTGGACATATTGCAAAATTTTGTAGAAGCAAGAATGCGCCGACTAACAATAAAGGATTTAGTTTGAAGGGCAAAGAAAAGGTAGATGAAGTAAAGCAAGAATTTTCAAAACAATGGATTAAGAAGAGTGATCAGAAAACTGATGAAACTATCTCTGCACCAGTAGAATAGAGTAATCCTCCACCGGTAGGAGATTCTTCATCTAACTGAGGAATAATCCTTAGGGGGTATTGCAGCAAGTTGAAAATCATGCATTCTACCCTCGGTTGATGGTGAGAAGATACATTTCTTCTTTACTGACATATGTGTTAAGTTTTCACTTAATTGGTGAGCATTTAATGCAGTTTTAAAGAACCTTTTTGGCTATAAAGCACCAGGAAACCCTCATTTCAAACTCATCGAGCATTCAAACAATCAGAGAGTGTGAAACTGAGCAAGGGAATTCTAAGGTGAAGCTGCGAAGTAATTTTCAGGAATTCAAAAATTCAGATAAGAGGTATTTATCTTTGAAATGGCTTCCTCATCTTTTGTTACGGAGTTTATTGCAAAACCTGTCATTGTGGAAAATGTCAAATTCCCTAGACCTGTATTTAAGATTATCCCTGAGATTGCAAAACAGGATGATTCTGTCGGAGTTTTTTCGAAAATTCCGAAGGGTGTAGCATTTGCAAAAGAACCTAGAATCTACATACATTTCAACATAGAAAACCTAGGGACTAAGGATCTAAAGAAAATATTCAATGAGGTTATTACCGATGGAAATGGTGTGATCAAACCTGAACATAAAATTGTGGAAGACTTAGGTTTTGTAGAGATTTTGAACATTCCCAAATTTCCAAATGAAGTTGTCAGACTTGTATTGAGCAGAGTTGATGGAGAATTTATATGTTTAGAGTCAGTTTGCAAGATAACCAGGGAAGCAATTAAGGCAGTTACTGGTTTACCTTCAACCAGTAGTAGACTTGATAAAACCAAGAAAATACCTAACAAGGGAGTTATGGATTTAAACGGAGCCACATCTGATAATAGGTCACTTAGAGTGAATGGTGTTAAGGATTTAAATGTGAGATATGTGAGTATGGTACTAGGATACAAAGCAACTCATGCAAATAGACTAAATTTTATTTCTATCCTTTGTATTCACAGTGCATATGAGATGGTGAACAATAATGCTAAGATTGATGTGTGTGAATGGCTTAAAGATGAATTAATTGTCAATTTGACGAAGATAAAGGGAGACAAGGAAGGTACTTTCCATTTTGGAAACCTATTAGTAGTCTTGATGCTATACTTTACCAAAGAGATACCTGACATAGGTCACAAGGATTTTGGTTATAACATCCCGGTAGGAAGACATATACAAGACGCTTTCACCGGTATGGGCACTGACACTGTTAAGAATATCACAAACTACTTCAAAACATTTCAAACTAAGATGAGAGAAAGAGAGAGACTACCACAGAGGATAATTGATAAGTATGACAAGGAAATCTATTTTTTCATTAAGAGAGATGAAACTTGGATGGAAGCAGTAAGCCTTAGAACTATTTGGGTTACTGAGATGGGTTATGAGGTAGACCTATCTGTTCTGGAAACTTATGATATAGCTCTACTTGATGCACAAAGAGAGCCATCTGAGAAATTCTTTGGAAATGCAGAAATGATTGAGAGCAATATATCTATGCAAAAAAGGACAAAAATGATAACTCAATGATGAAAGAATAGTACCAAACCGGTACTGAGAGGGGGGGGGTGAATCAGTATAGACAAAACCACACTCTTAAACTGGTTTGTCAATAGACACTGTGCATTGACAGACAAATAGTAACACTGGTCCTTAAATAGAGTACAACCAACAAATCCCAGAATAACTGAGACAAGCATAAACCGGTTGACACTTATCTTCTCAAACAATCTAACACTTCATTTCCATTTCACCCTAATGCATGAAAAATTAATCTACCATCAAAGATATACATATAAGCAAGTAGATCAACGTGATTCACCGCTTGACAGAAAACAACATAGCATCACATGAAGAAGACATCACACATGACACACATATTTTTCACGTGGAAACCCAACTAGGAAAAACCACGGTGGGGATGAATACCCACAAGCTTGTTTTTCAACTCTTTAGAAGTCTACTCTATTAGGAGCCTTGTCTGGTTAAAGACTGATACAATAGGTTCTGTTAGGAACCGATCCTGTTAGGGATCACCCGGTTAAGGGATGGCTAGAATACCCGGTTAAGGGTTAAACCCTATTAAAGGTTACCTTGTTAGAGGATTTTAAGAACTCAATGGTTTTGAGTCACTCTGTTAAAGGATTTATAGCAAGTCGATTAAGGCTACCCTGTTAAGGGATTTTCCAACTGTTGAGGTGGTTAGAGATCAACAGGTATGACAATGATCTGGTAACAACACTCAATGCCAATGCAGATCTTCTTAAGCTCCTCTTCACCTTCTTCACTTACACTCTGCAGGTATCACTTCTCTCCTCTGGTCTGGCAAGAATCACGTATCCCTTCTCTTGGATACACACACAAAACTTTTTCCAACAACTTCAAAAAGAGACACAACATCAACCTTATAGGAAAACAAATAGGTCAATAGCATAAACCCTAAACCCTAAACCTGTTAGGTTAAGGAATTCATACAATTCAATCCTGACCGTTGAGCACACTGTATTAAATGCAACAGTTCTTGATCCAATGTCAAGACATTCTCCATTGTTCGTTTTCCACCGATTTCATGGTGGCTGATAACCCATCACATGTTATCATCATTTACATACTTCACACATTCTTGAGGTAGATAGGAACAATCTCCTTCATGCAAGATCCTTCATGCGCACAGGGCTTACACGACAACGTGATCTGTTCTTTGTTATCATGCTAACTCATCACACAAAGTCACTGGTTGAGCCACACAGGCTTGAAGCACTTCAACCAAAAACCCTGAAGTTGAGAGTACCAATCGGTAGTCATACAACGCTTCCATGTGCCGGTTCCCATAACCATATGTCGGTTCACCTTGAACAAACACACCACTTCACTTTGGCACAAATGCCGGTTCACAGTGTTATACCGGTTCTCACATATGCTGGTTCACACCTCTTCAGCGTATTGACATCAATGACAACACACAATGTCATTATGTCCTCATACCGGTTCACATAATGCCAACAAAAAAGAAGAGAAAAATTTATCCGAGATACCACCAAGAAGGTCAAAGAAATCAAAGAAAATGTCATGAATATTAGTGGTATATCAACAAGTGAACTTGAAGGACTGCAACTTGAAGCACATGTTTCACTGGTTGTAACATCCTTCGATACTGACAGTGGTAAGGGTGTTGAGTTTAAAAGAGTAGAAAGGAAGAGAAAACCCTCATCGGTACCCTCTCCTTCACCTTAAAAAAACCAGGACACTAAGGAAGAAACAACAGGTAGTTAGGGAACCGAAGAAGAAGCTTACTCCTAGGAAGAAACAGACACCGGTTACCCCCACACTGAATGATCTATTGAATGAGATTACAGAGGAAGGAAATCTATCTAATGTAAATAAATGGTATATTTCTTCCAATGATTCTGACAAAAGCAAGGTTGAAGAAAGTATTATTTTACACTTGGACATTTATAAGAAAGTATTGATAGAAGTGATTGATGAGATACCCAATGATTTATACATGAGATTGGAAGCTAAAAGGCTATCCATAATGGAACTGGACAAGAAGTTGAAAGTTGTAGCACTCTTGGCTGTACATCTAGTAAATTCTAAGGAAGAAATAGATGAGCTTATTTCTGAAGCTAACTGGTCAGTATTTGTTAGTGGACACTAGCAAGTGAGCCTGATGGCTGGAAGGGTTAAAGGAATTGCAGATGAGACTGCAGATCAATGGGACATATTCTTTGTAGAGAAAGAAAAGCAAGAGGAAAGAAGCAGACCTAAAATGGAAAAGACATTCAAGGTATATCAAAAGGACAAAGGAAAAGGTAAAGTAGGTGGTGTACCCTCTATAAAGATAACAGATAATATCCCTCCACCAACCCAGGATACCCCTCCATTATCACCTTCATCACCGGTTCATACAGCTAATCCACCGGATATAGCTACTGAAGGTTTAACCCATGATGATACTAATCCATAGTCGTAGATACTTTTTACCATGAATATAGATACTCAGGAGGTAAGCATTGTTGTGGATAAAGAATCTATAGAGGTTAAGGCAGACAATGTTGAGGACAGCAAGATTTTGGAGAAACTGGTACAAACTATTGACTCTTAGGAAACAGAGATACCAGCTCAAACAGAGCAACCAACGATTGAGAAACAAACAGAGGACACGACAGCTAGCACAGGGCCACCGAAATCTAAGAAACCGACAGTGGAACTAATAGAGAAACAATCTAAGGTAGAGGTACATGTTGAGTCTGTAACACCAACAATTGCAGAGAAGCCTAATAAAACTAAGAAACCATTAAAGGTAGAGGTACAAACATAGACATATCCACTGGAAGAAAAGGTAAGTAAAGTGGATGCATCTGATGGAATTAAAGAGGATATAGTGAAGGTGATTAGTCAGACATAAGTTGAGAAGAAACCTATAGCAGAACCAAGCACATCTACAGGTGAATTCAGACCCACTAATATTACAGAGGTACTTTTGGATTCAATTAAAAGGATTACTGATTGCAATGCCTTAGCATTTAAGGAAATTGATAACACATTACCCATTCTGAAGATGATTGCACCCAATTGTAAGATATATCACATTAATTATTCTTTAGGTAAATTGGACACATTGTCCAAATTCATTGCTGATAATGTAATAACTATAGATAAGGTAAATGAGAATACGATAAAGGATAGATTTAAAAAAGAGAAAAACACATTCTTTGAAAACACCATAAAGAAATGTACCGATCATTTGGATACATTTTTACCGGTACCCAATTCTACAATTTTGGAGTATAAGGAGTTATATAGGAAAGCATGTAAACCTCACTGTTTAACAGAGGACATTGATGAGGAGATCAAAAAGATACAAAAAGAAATTGATGACATTGTAGACAATAAAATAGGTTCATCTGGACTTATATCAGTTTTTTAGCAGGAAATGGGAGTTTTTGAGGAGAAGTTGGAAAAACTTGAGAAAGAGAAGGCAAGAATAAGATCTAATGCCTGGGAATTAAAGGATAATATTGGTCCAAGGTTAGATAGTCTTATTACTCAGAGAGGTGAAATATCTAAGGCAACAGCTCAAGGAGAATGATCACCAGAGCAGCAAATGCACTATCTCACCGGTATGATCCAGCAGAAAGAGGTAACTTTAACTAACAGTAACAAATTTATGCAGAGTCTAAATATGATTTTGGCAGACATCTTTCAAATTGTAACCAATCAGTTACAAACTTTGAGGTAGCATTTTTGTACTCTTTTTGATTATTTATGACATCCTTTGTCATTGATGTCAAAGGGGGAGTAGTGGTGAGAAAAATGCATGTACAAAGGATCACTTGCTCAGGGGGAGCACATCTTTTTGGATTTCAGCTTTGGATAAAAAAATTTATTTTTCTCATGAATGTTGCCATCAATGCCAAAGGGGGAGATTGTTGGCATTCTACACTCTTATGAGAATACTTGATGTTGTCATTGATGGCAACCAGCTGGAAAATCACCGCCAATTGGTTTCTACATGCCCGACATCACAAACTTCATACACCGCCAGACACTGACACCAGTAGGCACTTACACCAGCATTCAAATTATATCAGCAACAAATCATACCAACACTCCAGCCGACATGGGATGAACTTTTGTTTATTGTAATATAATAATCTTTTGTAAGCCGACATGGTATATTGTAAAAGACTCATATATGTATGAGATCTTATAAGACATTTTGGTGTGTGGAAGAAGACATGTATGGTAGATAATAATTATTTAGTGATAGTGAAGGTTTTGGTTATAGACTGAGCTTAAATCGGTACTAAATGTGGCATTAGAGATTTTGTTTTGAGTAGTACATTGTATTGGGTTTGATAATCCATTTTGTAGTTAGTGTGACTCTTCATTGAGCAGTGAGCTCTAGGCTGTTGGCCTCCCTACATGTGTAGGCCCCTTATTGTAAGTAGTATTTATTCATTGTCCAGTGAGTAAATATTGTGGGTCACAAATCCCACCGAGTTTTTTCCCACACCGGGTTTCCTCGTTAAATATCTTGTGTTATGGTGTGTTTCTATGATGTCTCCATTATTTTTGTTTAGTGTAATAATTCTTATTTACTAGTACACTATTTTGGGTTGCAAAGTTATAAATAAGTTTAAATATTCTGCAAACCAATTAGACACTGATTCACCCCCCCTCTTAGTGTCTTTAGGACTATCATTAAATCTGACAGTTTGCAGTTAAGGAAAAATTTATATGGATTAAAACAAGCCCCTAGAGCTTGGTATGATAGATTGGAAAAATATCTTTTGAAGCTTGGTTTCACTAAAGGTAATATTGCTAGTAACTTATATTATAAGATCAATGATGATGACATATTGATTGTTGAAGTCTCTGTTGATGATATCATATTTGGAGGTGACGATAAGTTATGTATGGAATTCTTTGAAAATATGAAGAATGAATTTGAGATGTCTATGATTGGGGAGATGAAATTTTTCTTAGGTTTGCAGATTACATAGAATGATAAAGGTATTTTCATCTATCAAACTAAGTACGCTAGAGAGTTGTTGAAGAAATTTGGCATCGAAAATTCCAAACCGGTTGGTACTCCTATGGTTACAAGTGAGAAATTGACAAAGAATGATGCATCAACTCCGATAAATCCTGCAAGGTATAAATATATGATTGGAGGTTTTTTATATCCAACTCAGAATAGACCAGATATAATGAATGTAGTTTGTATTATATCAAGATAACAGAGTGATCCTAGAGAGAATCATGAGAGTGTGGTGAAAAGGATTTTCATGTATTTGCAAGGAGCAACTGAGTATGGTTTGTGGTATCCTAAAAATGATGACTTTACACTATGTGCATATACAATGTTGATTGGGCTAGAGATGTTGATGACCGAAAGAGCACATCTGGTGGAGATTTCTTTCTTGGAAAGAAACTTGTTTCATGGATCAGCAAGAAATAGTCATGTACTTCTTTATCTATTACTGAAGTTGAGTATGTTGCTACTGATACTAACTGTACACAAGTTCTATGGAAGAAGCAAATGTTGAAGGAGATAAGGGTAGATTGCAATGAACCGGTAGTTATTCACTATGATAACTGTGCTGCTATTGACATATCAAAGAATCTGGTATTTCTTTCTAAGACTAAGCACATTTCTATCAAGTATAATTTTTTAATGGAGAAGGTGGAAGCAAATGAAGTCAGACCGGTTTATGTGAACACTAAAGAGAAGATTGCAGATATCTTCACTAAACCTTTGCCTAAGGAATCATTTGAGTACTTCAAAGATAGATTGGGAGTTTATGCCCCTCCGATAGAAACTTGACTGATGCTGGTTGGCATCAGTCTGATATGTATTTATCAGTGCTATCATTCATTATGGATTGATGTGTTGGTGCTACTACTCAGGGGGAGTAGTCAGCTGTGTGGTTCAGAGGTTTTATGACTTTTCTTTGATGTTTGTGTCAGATTTCTGGCATTGATGTCAAAGGGGGAGAGATATATATATGTGAAAAATAGATCTTAACAGGGATATCATTCACATGGGGAGTTTGCTATGTTGGTTCAAAACTTCATTGGCATATCATCTTGGAGAGTTTCTTGGATGTCTTCCATTGGGGGAGACTTGTTTGGCACTTCTTGGCACTTGGATGTTTTTCACATCTAGTGTTTCCATCAATGCCAAAGGGGGAGATTGTTGGCTATTTGGAGGAATTGATTATGTGTTGCATTGATGTTTGCCATTGATGTCAACACTAGTTGTTTTGTTGTCTACCGACTTTCGGTAGAGTGGTTGGTCTTTGATGTTGATCTGAATATTTGTCTCCAGTTTGGTCCGGTTGTTGGAATTAGTTTGGATTGGTTATTCATGTGTTCCTAATGCATATCACATTCAGTTGGTTCGGTATTTGATCATCTGAATGATATCATATGTTCTAGTAAGTCTTTTGGTTACCGGTAAGGGTTTTATCGGCAGCGCTTTGATGAAGATCTTTTGATGAATCCAATAAATGGTGTTGGTGTGCATTCTAGAAGGTTATCAAGATGATAATGGTTATCATGTTCATATTCTAGTTATTCGTGGTGTTTCATTTGTCTTATGGCGACCTATTTTGGATCTGGTGTTATCCTGCTAGGTTATGGACTAGTTTATGTAACGTGTTGGTTAATGCTCCTGATGTGTCACCGGTTGGACTTATTGTTTGGTTTATGTTGTTTCAGTCTTAGGCCAACTTGGTTTATCATTGGTTTGCAGGATTATGTAAAAGATTTATTGTATTATCTTTTAGGTGGCTGGCCTAATTGTTTAGGTCTCGGGTTGGTATAAATATGATATAAGATCTCTTTGTAGATCATGTGATAAAGTTATGGGATTATCTGTGTGTGAATAAAGTTGTAATCATATGCAGAGGTTTTGGTCGATCATAGGTGATCAAAATGGGTTTGTGAAAGAGGTTTAAGACCTCTAGTATTGAGCTTAACCAGAACTGTACTCAGGCATAGGAGATGATATTCTTGCAGTTCATTCATCTTTCTGGATTGTAGTCTAGATTTCTTTGTAGTCAGTGAGGCTCCTTTTGTGATGAGAAATATGCTCTAGGTTGTTGGCCTTCCTGCATGTGCAGGCCCCTCTTATTGTAATCACATACTTGCTGCAGAAGTATTATCTAACTGTGGGTAGGCTTCCCACCGTGGTTTTTCCTTTTACTGGGTTTTCCACGTACAAATCTTGGTCTTATGTGTTATGGATGGTTGGTAATTGTTTTGTGATTTATGTTTGTGCTTAATTGTTATATCTGCTATTCCGGTATTTGGTTTATGCATTCCGGTAAAAAAATTTGTGTGCTTAAAGTTTTATAATCTGTTGACAGTTGATTCACCCCCCCCTCTAAGTTGTCCACCGGTTATCCTAATAGTAAATATCCAAAAAGGTTTCAATTGTGCACTAAAACATGTAACCATTTTAAGGAATTATAAAGACAATTCAAGATTATAATTAAAGACTATTATTATCCAATTGTAACTTTTCAGTAAATTAAATCCTCCAAGATAAGAAAATTCCACCAAGACAAAATAACATATTTTATTCACTAATCTAGTATAACAATTCTCAAAACCCATAAATACATCAAATCGGAACTTTATAAATACAATCATATATATATATATAAACATACCTATATTTAAAACTGATAATCATAAAACAAAATTAACTGATATACATTTTCCAAATATATGAATATACTAATATATATATATATATATATATATATATATATATATATATATATATATATATATTAATAAAAAATAAAAATAAAAAACTTAAAATAATCTCTTGTTGGGCCCACAAAACGACAAGGGAGGGCATGGGTTTGTGGAACCCACGGTTGTGGGCTCTTACTGTCTAGATCCATTGTTTGTAAGGACTCTCTTTATTTTGTGTTTATGTACAATGCCTTTGATTTGGAGATGTTTATTATATGAAGAATCTGTAGAGGGATCATCATTGGAGGTGAAAACCAGATGGTTTTGGGCAACGAGATTTCCTATCAAATCCTGGAATCGACCAACATTGATGTTGTTTAGAACATGAGATTCCAGGAGGGCCTGTTGAAGGATCTCTTTGTGGATGGGCGAGGTCTTGAGGAGGTCAAGGATGGAAATATGTGAAAGAATATTTCCAACATGGTCAAGGATATTGTATCAGTTGGCAGATGATGTGGAAGCTTATGGAGGAGGAGGAGGAGCTCCTTGGATAGTTACTCTCCCTCGATGGGTGGTGACATTGCAATCGTTCAGAGGAGATGAATTGGAGGGTGAAGCACCATGGATAACTATTTTTGTTTGGTTGGGTCTACTGGATTACTAAGGACGTGAGGCTCCCTGAATGGTAACCCTTGGTTGCTAAGGTGTTGATGTGGGGATCAGCTCGTTGGATAGTGATGGTATTAACATAAGTATCGGTAGGTTCAATGCGGCCCACCAAGGAGTCAAATCTAGTGATATTATTAGTACAATCATAGTGGACAATGTGAGATGATGATCTTTTGTCCTTATCATGCTTTGGGAAGGGTTCTTGATACATTTTAATCTTGTCATTAGAATTACTAGGCTTAACCACGACAATCTCAATATCACCCTTGTCAATAAGGCCCTAAATGTAGTTCTTCAGTTTCATACACTTTTGTGTATTGTGGCCCTAGACGCGATGGTATTCACACTACTCGTTCTCATTGTAACATATAGGTTTAGGTTGGTTAGCCTCATAGGGATGAGTCATTGGGAAGATGACACTACCAGCATTAACAAGCTTTTGGAAGATGACCTCTATAGGCTCAATGAGCGGAGTATACTAATGATGGGGTTGATTGTTGGGATGGGAAGATCGATCAGGGATGGAGAAATTATTTGTGAGGTTTGGATGGGTTTTGTGAGTCGGACTAGTTGTTTTGGTTCCCAAATCAATAGATTCCCAAGCCCTGAATATTTAGCCAACTTCTTAACAACAGGCTCAAGATTGGTTTGGCCAACGAATGAGATTCAATTACAAAATTGAAATCTCCTACACTTTTGTCTCTACGAGACCAAGGTAGGTATACTTAAGTAATGCCTAAATAACTCACATCTTACAACATTAATGACATTACATATTACAACAGATATCTGAATATGAATGTACCAAGGAAAGTATATGAAACTTAGATTTGGCTACAATCTTGGCTTGTCAGCTATCACTCAACACTTGGGATGTTATCTACACTAAACCTACTCCTAAAACTAACTCCTACAAAATAAAGAAAAGAGATTTTTCAAATTCAAACATGTGGTTCCCCTTATAATTTTACATGGAATGAAACTTTAAGACAACCCCCTATCCATCATTAGATTCAAAAAATGAAACATACATTCATGATAACAACATGGAACACAAAACTAGTAATCTTCATAACATCATTGCCTTACAATAATGTGGATTCAAATGAACATGCTAGAACATTCTTATTGATCCTGGAAACATTACAATGATCTTCAACATTTACTTGAAAGAAAATTTTAACATACTCCTTAAGTATGAGCCACCAAATCAAACACTTATCATAGAAAATGTGTGACAAAAATCATACAAACCCTTGGTTCTTCTGATTTAAAAGAAAACCAAATATACCCAGGAGACATTACAACATATTTCTAACCTTTAAGCTCCAAAATAGCTTGTTATTGTTATCAAAAACCTTCTTACAACATTTTGAAACTAAAGTTTCTTAGTAAACTAAGTCCTATTCCTGCCCTGCACATTGCAATGCTCACTTGGAGCCAAAAATATGGAACCTCTTAGAATGGGGAAAGAATGGAATAAAAAGATGAGAATAAAACCCTAAAGAATCCCTAAAATGCATCTCTCTCTGACATGTGGCTTTCAGGAATTTTTTATTCTTTATCTTCCCAAATATGCACCTTTTTCCCAAAAAATTCTTTCAATCTACACTTTTGAATCTGCTAATGACACCTCAAGAATCTAAAAAATCTAAAAAGAAGACCCCTGCAATCACTTGTCACATTCTCCTCTGCCCCCTTTGGCTGATAATTTTCCCATTTGGCCCACTGTCTTCTTGGACTCCAGTCCACACTTTCTCTATGATCAGAAATATAAAGTTTTCCCCTTTTGATTGTTACCCTTTGTTCTGCCATTTCCTACTTTTGTGCCCTCTAAATGTGACTGAAATATTTTCCCCACTTAGTTCCTTTGTCTTCTCTACTAGTAACCCACATTATATCTCTGCTCAAAATTAGAAAATTCCCCCCCTTTGTGTGCCAGCTACTCTGTCACTTTTCTAGTACATTTCTCTTGATATAAGACATATTCTAAGTGTGACAAGAAAAATGATTAATAGCTTCACATCCTTTTCCAAGTGGAACATTTTAGCATTCCCAATTTCTCCTTAACTAAAAATAATTTTGTGAGAGTTGAGAAATACAACACCATAGGAGCCTAAATGATCTCTACAAGCTGAATAACCTATTACAAGGAGAAGCAAGGAAGCAAATAACAGAAAAACAATACACAGAAAATATGCTCAAAAAGATGAGAGCTCCATATTCACAAAATGTGTAATGTGATAATCCTTACAATATAATGAAAAGAATAACCTCTAATAGGTCAAGAAACCCTAAAAAGGAAAACCTAGGCTTGCACATAATAATTAATAAAAGAATTAATTATTATGCACCTAATGTTAGCTTAAGTGTAAAAAGAGATAATAGGGAACTTAAAGAATTAAACAAATGTTGTTTAATTAATCAAGTAAAGACCTGATTACTCTAACACCCCCCTTAAGCTAGACTTAGGGAGAAGCTAAAACCTAGAACATCTACTGAAAGCAAGAAAGATGGGTCTCGACAACAAGGCCTGATCAGGTACCCAAATACAACCAAATCTCTATGAACTGGAGAAATAGAGAAAACCACATGGGAAAAAAACTCTACTCCAAATAGAGATGGGAAAGCAAGAAGAAGGATTGAAAAAGCCTCCAAACAAGAATGTTCCAAAAAGATAGGAACAAGAGAAGATCAGAAGAATCACTGAAGCATGAAGAACCTGCAAACACTGTCAAAGAATAACTGCTGATCTGAAAAACCTCCACTGAAATAGAACATGACCAGGTAGAGAAGACTGTGATCTGTATGAGTGCCCTCAAATGACACTACTCGAATCAGAAGGCAAACAAAGCCAAACAACTGAACTCGAAGATACAAATGGTATGAGAAACGAAAGCCTAAAGAGCTGATCAATTGAACCATGGAAGCATTAGAACCAACAGGACAAACCTCCCCATAATGCTCAAAAAAGGGAGAGGGACAGGTACATGACGAAGAATCTGGAACATCGAAGGTGTAGAGAAATTACATAGTGTCGTGAAAGGAACACTCACTTGACACACAACATGAGGCGAATGTCATGGAAGAAACACTCACTGGACAAAGGTAGATGGAAAACAAAAGGCAAACACCAACCCCCTCATGGCACTTTATAAGTAGTGCATGTACAAACTGACTTAAGATGTGCAAGATCCCAAGTAAACAATGCATGATGGCACTTTATCTCAGTGAGTTTGCATAAATGAAATGCTACAATGATAATAATTCTAGAAACAAAAAGAAAAGCCAAAACCGAGACATCCTACTTAGAGAAGAGATCCCAGGACTTGAAACAACCAAGATATCTATCAGAGTGCTGAAAAGAAAAAAAATGAATAAAATATCCCTGGAGAAGAATCTTGAAAGAAAACCCATATGGCTAGAAAGTACATAGAACAAGATTTCCAATGATATAAAGTTTTCAAAAAACAGAGTTCAGATGCTCATTCTAAGGCTCCCGGAGTGCAAAAACGAGACCCCAATTTGACTGGAAAAAAACACAATCAAATAGAAAAATTGGGAAACAAATCCAACACCATGAGGTTCGACTCAGAACCAGCTTTCGGACACCTATTCATTTTCAAAAAAACAACTTTGTTCACCCAAGTTATGGCAAAAAAACCAACCCTCCCTAAAAAAGGCAAGAGGGAGGTGCAACGGGGGCAGGGTCGGACGAAGGTGGCCTATGGGCTGCGCTTTGATGGCGGGCGGGTGGCGCAATGGTGGCTGGGCAATGCTATTGTGGTTTTCAGCGGAGGAGCCATGGAGGCCGACAGGCACTGGTGGCGCAGGGAGGTTGCGGATGGAGCAGCGGCAGTGGGCGCAGGCAGCGCAGAGCAGAGGCGGACGGTGCAGTAGGCGCGGGCGGCACAAGGAGAGGGCCATGCTAGAGAGGGCCATAGGCGGGGGCCGGTAGGCAGGTCGATGAGGGCTGGCAAGCGGGGCGCCAACAGGGGCCGGGGGCCTGCGGGGGCCAGGAAGGCAGGGCACCGGGAAGGAAGGGCCAGCGGGGGCCGGGGAACGGCGGGGAGCCGGGGGCCGACGGTGTCAGAACCGTTGGCAGTGCCAGACCTACAACAGGGCAGGGGGGCCCATGGTACCCTGCGTATCGTTGGGTAAACCCCGAAACAATGTTTGATTTTTTTTTAAACAAAAAACTTTTCACCAAAACTTTTGAAAATGATTTTATTTTTTTTATTTTGTCAAAAAATCAACTTTCGGCCTGCATGCCGTAAAAAGGCATTTTTTAAAAAAAAATTTGAAAAAAAAATTCTCGAACTGTGTGTCAGGGCCGTACGGCCTGGCACTGGAGAAAAAATACTCCTAGAGGCTCAAGAGCCAAAAATGGTCAAGTTTTATATGACCATAGGAGTTTTTGGGCCTTCTGAACACGATAGTGAGGTTCGCTTAGGCCCAAAGTGTTCAAAAAAAAAAATCATATCCCTAGGTACATAAAAAAACTTCCTGAAACCCCAGATCTACTTCCAATACAAAAATTCTCAAAACAAGAATAGATAGTTGCAGATCTAAAGATCTGATACCATGTGATAGTTGAGAAATACAACACCACAGGAGCCCAAATGATCTCTGCAAGCTAAATAACCTGTTACAAGGAGAAGCAAGGAAGCAAATAACAGAAAAACAATACACAGAAAATATGCTCAAAAAGATGAGAGCTCCATAGTCACAAAATGTGTAATGTGATAATCCTTACAATACAATGAAAAGAATAACCTCTAATAGGTCAAGAAACCCTAAAAAATGAAAACCTAGGCTTGCACATAATAATTAATATGCACCTAATGTTAGCTTAAGTGTAAAAAGAGATAATAGGGAACTTAAAGAATTAAACAAATGTTGTTTAATTAATCAAGTAAAGACCCGATTACTCTAACAAATTTCACCAAGTCTTATTTTTAGTAACTTTTATCAGTTGCCTCGAAAACTTTTAAAACATCTTACCTTGCATTCTATGCTTTAATAAAATAATTCTCCCCTTGTTTGTCCATTCACACCATCTCGTGTGAAACTAATCTCATTTGAACCAAAGATCTCACTGTCACATCTTATATAAGTAATTTCCTTGGTATGAATTCACGCCCGGAAAAGAAATAATTTCCCACATTGCAGGAGAAAGCAATTTTGATGTGGCCTTTCACTTCTTGCCAAAAATTACTTATTCGGGGACACCGATAGTAAGCAATGGTAATAATAGAATGCCTCCCTTCAAATTGAATCTACACTTTCTCACTTTTATACCTGGTCTGAGAAATATACTTTATTAGGTGGAAGCATATTTAACATTCATATATCATGGACCCCCCAAATCACCTTAGCTTCATGAAGGATACCAAAACAAACAACAGTATTCTGCATATTATGATCAATAGGCACGGGAAAAATAATGCCTAATATTTCATCTCTGAGCACAGTACTTATTGTGGTAATCCATTTGCAACAAAACCCTTTGCTTCTTAATATTTTTGTGAAGTGCCTTCAAATTTGGGCAAGCAAAACGCCCTTCAGACTATCAATCAGCCCCATACAACAACCGCAGTCAATTGTGTGCACCATGTTGGGCTATGCAAGTGCAATTACCAGATAGTTTGTATACTTTGGCACCATTTTTCTTCACCTCTTAAGTACTCAATTTAGTAATTCAATGCTTCAAATTTCCTCTTCATTGTCCTCGGGTACCTGTCAATTAGCTGATTTCCCCAGTGACTCCAAGCACCAAAAAAACAAAACATGGTTTTCTTGTTCTCTACGCGCTAGCTTACATACTCCAGACTAGGTTCAAGGTGTACAATCAATCTTCTAGACCAGTTGGAGCATCTGGTTTCATCACATCTCCATCGACATTAAATAATTTGTTGAAAGGTGAGAACAAACAACCCGCATTCGACCTTGCATATTCAACTTGAGCATTAAACCCTTCCAAACATGTCATTACTTAGCACCATCTCTAACTGTCATTTTCATGAATGAATAAGACATTTTTTACCTCTTACAATAGTTGCACATTTCAGACACTGGGATCAAATCCTAGACACAACTAACAACGCAACTCTTCTCACATTTATGTCCCGACTTCAACACAAGCCTCGGTCCCAAAGAAATATGCTAAGTGAATTCCTCTATGGTTTACAAAACCACAACACTCTTTTTACTGCCCTCACCAATTCTCCTTCAAATACAGAGACGTATAAAGAAAGGCGAGCAAGAAGTGCCTTTAGCAACTACTTGTGTGGCATTGCTTTCATCCCTGGAATGCTCTGTCTACCAAATTACCGCACCTAAGGCAGGGAAGCGAGTCCGAGCGACCATTACATTGTTTCACAATGTTTTTGACTGAAAAAACTACTTATTATGTGAACATGGCAATATTCCCTTTCCTGGTACTAAGGCATTGAAAAGATGTACTCACTTCTTCGGCAAATCGAACTGGTATCATAATAAGTCTCTACTCATACTACCATAAAATAGATCTTAATCATACATACCACATTGCATCGCTCTTGTGATCACACAAACTGTCACCATGTCTTCCTTCCTCCATTTTTGCGCAAGGTCAACAAAAGACTGTAACAATCAACGGGGCCTCTACACAACTCACTTCACATTTTGTGCAGAAATATCTCCTCCTAGGAAAGTGTCGATCTCTGGATAACAAACAAATTGCAAATCGGCCTCTTCCTATGTTGCAAAAAAGATTTGCATCATTGAACCCTAAAAATGCTCACGTCCAGTATGTACTTTGCCCTAAATTTCACTTGAGCGTAGCTTTTATTGCCTCACAACTCTATTTTATTACCCTATCCTCGCTTGCAGGCTGGCAAGGAAGCCTACCCTTCTTCCTTCTTTCTTGCCCCACGAGCTCTTTTGGGTTCTCATAAAATCTTCATGCGGTAGTGGGGGATGAATTTCCTCCCTCCCTCGCCAACCCGTAGGGTCTCCTTGCTCCTTCCCCGCCACCTCGTAAACCACTTTCAATGCAACATTGGGCAAGAAACAAATAATCAAGGCATTTTGGAAAGTCTTTTAAAATTTGCCACCTCAACACACTTCATGGGGCTTTAAAATATTACTTCCTCATTTAATGGGCCCACCAGATTTTATGTGTTTAAACCATGTCCAAAATGGTTTAATCAACTTCTCCCTTGTATATTATTAAAATGGTTCTAACGAACTTACCTTTACCCTTTTAAATTTTTTAATAATAACGACTTAAATGACGAAATCCTCTTAAATAAATCCAAAGTGACTCTTAGACCAACCAAGTATTATATTTTCCTCTTTGGTCATCCATGGGCAATTGCATTATTATTTAAATCAATTTTGATTTAAATAAATAATATATTTTTTCTTTAAAAATATGCATCAACTTGTTCCATCGGGTTATAGCTCTAGTTGGGTCCCTGATGGGCCCGGCTAAAAAAAAATCGTTCTCTAACAACTGGATTATGGAGATGCTTCAAAAATGCCAACTGGACAATTTTGAATTTTAAAATTGGAGCGGGTATTGATTTAATTTGACATTTTATACCTCAGATTCTTGACCAAAACAACTTGAGTAGCCCCTAAAATCGATCTCAAAAATTGATCAAAACATCTAATTAAGTCCTGAGAAATGGCACACTAGAAGAATGTAATGTGAGGAACTAAGGGCATCAAATGGATTCTCAAAATAATATCTGAGGCAAAATATATTAATGTCTGAAGTTTCCTACTTAGGCTTGTCTAAGACTGCACTTCTCCAACCACACTGAAACCCAATCAAACACTAATTTGAAAAAATACTAAAACTTTGTTTCAAGGGTTGCCACTTGGTGAGTTGGTACATCTGGATACCCTAAGTATGTGTGCAAGAGGGTTTAACCTAATTTGATCACATGCATTAAATATTAACCCTCAAACTTGCCTTCTTTGAAAATTCTGAACATGTTGCTTGTGAAACCCTAAAAAAGTAAGTTTGAAATGGGCCTTGAAAAAATAGCAAATGGTTAGCTGGGGGGCTATAGACTGGCAAAGAGGTAGATAATATTATAGAAAATGTTAGGAAATATTCACTTTGCATGCAGGTCATCAGGGTAAACAAATATAGACTCAAGTGTAGGGCTACTTTCTATAGATTGTGCATTGTCAAGTTGCAAAATTGAACTTTTTGCAAATGAAATCAAGCTGGGAAACTTGACAAATGGATTCATGGGACTAATCCAACTGGCATGGGGCTTCAAAAAAATTGGAGAGAATCATGAGAATAAGTTGGTTTGGGATTATTCTCACTTGGCACAAAAATACAATGTCTCAAAGTTGGCCTTCTTAAAAAGGTGTGTCACGACCCGACTTAGACCCTAGTTAGATTTACTTTACTATGCTAGATACTTATATTGTTGACATTTTACACGTAATTATTTGATTAGCTTTTTCATGATGTTAGATGGTATTTTGTGGTTTAATGACATTAATGATGGTCAGTTATTTTATAATATCGTTATTTAATGATGATGAATTATTATTTTCAATTATGATCATTAATGATATTAATGCTTTAATTAGATTTTAAACCGGATAATATGAATAATGCATTTTATTATCGTGATCTGGTGCCCTTTTGTTGAGTTGGAGTAAGTTGCAGGTTAATCGTTGAAGGCAGACATATGACCGAGGAGGGGTTTTTCTAGCTTGCCAGTAGCAACCTAAGTATTGGAACCTTGTGCAGAGTACCCAATTAGATAAGCAATTAGTAAATTAAATTAGAGAGTTTAATATAAAATGATAAAATAATATTATTAAAATAAAATAAAAAATAATAATAAGGATAAATTATTAAATATACAAGTATTTAATATTACAATCAAGCTAGAAATTAATTATAATATAATTATTTAAAAGTGAGTAATTAAAAAAAAAAAATGAGTTATTTGATAATTAAATTATAAAATAAATAAAAGCTATTTAAAGAGATAACATCTTGTAAATAATTAGAGGACTAATTTTTTTTAAAAGGGATTAATTCAAGGAATTTATTAAAATATTAATTAATAAAATAATTTAAATATATATGTATAATCAAGATTATAAATTATATTTTCGACATGCAAGATACAATGCATGAGTAAATAGTAAGATACTAAATTTAGGAAAAATAATGTGCTAAAAATATAGACGACATGCAAGGCATGATGAAAACTAAATAATTAAATTAGTAGATTATTTTCTTTAAAACTAAATCTTTAAAATCATGCTAACAAATTTGTGATTTAATTTAAGAATTATTTTGTGAGTTCTAATCATGCATTTTATAATTAAAAATTTGGTTTTATTTTTAGAACTTAATCATGCAATCAGTTAAATTTTATTTTTAGAGAATTTAATATTTATAAATATAGGGATAAATCTCTTATTCGATTCATTCCAATTCCTTTTGAGCTTCTTGATTCGTGTGATTTCTATGAAGTCGACAAGGTAGATTGAAGAGATTATTTGAAAATTGGGGAAACGCCTGTGATTCTTCTTTCTCACAGCCAGGTTCATTTATTTTACATATTTTATTTGAGTCTTAATTTGATCTTTTCCTTTAAAATTTGTTCTTCTTGTCATAATTTTTGATAAAAAATTTAAGTACGAGAAATAAATTTGTTCAAGGTAATTTTTTAATCTCTTCTTTACCACAAGACTTCTATCTATGAAATCGATTGACTGGTATTGTTTTGTTGTTGAGAGAAATTGGATATTGTGGATTTTATGCTAGTTTGTTTGATGTGTCAGTTGTGTTGTCAACGCCTTCTACTCCATGTATCTTGAAAAATAGAAACTGGGTTTTTAGTAAATTTCCTGAGTTTTTGCGTTTCAAATATTTCTAAGTTTTGTGAAAATTTGAGAGAAATTGGGATCTGGATTTGTAAGAAACGACTAAAACATTACGACTGTATCATGACTGAATATGATATGTGCTCATCAATGCTTCCACACTTACCTAAATTAGAATTTTGAAAATCTCCATAACACATTCCAAACACTGATTTGAGCTTATTCTCACTAAGTGTTTTCTCTTTGATTTCTAGAGTATTTTCTTAGTCGACTTAAATGTCAGGCTAAGTATTCCCACCTGTATCCTCTTTAATCATTGCATTTCTCTGTAGATTTATTCCATTAGGTATGTGAATCTTGATTTCTTTTTTATTATTTGTTGTTATTTTTATCATAGATTATGCATTATGTTAACTGCTTATGAGAGTACTAACAAAATATGGAAAAAAATTGATAATTGAAAATAAAATAACTTTCAAAAAAGGTTATTATGTTTGGAAAGTCTTGATAGTGGTAAATTCTAACTTCAAGATTGATTTAAGAATTTTTAAGAAAAGAATAAAAGCAATAAATATTTTATATATATATATATAAAATTATCTGACATTAATCCGCGGAGGGTTAATTATTTTTCTGTCTATGAGGGATATTTATGGAACGAGAGTGCTTGTTATGGGCTAACCAGGGAAGGGTGATTTTCTTCACCTCCCCAATAGGGTAATGATGGTCATCATATTTATTTATTTATTTATCTCCCTGCCATAACACATGTAGTTAGTTCAACCAGGATGGGTTGTTATTTCTACATGATTGCACAGGATTCCTTTACTGCCAGTTGGTACCGGCTTGCTAGGATACTGCGTCATGAGGGACAAGAGCTTATCAAGAGCACCGGGAAGCTTATGCTTCATTTGGTTGGGCGGATAAAACATCTAGGTCATATGTTTGTCATCCAGTTTGCAAGAGGAGGTTATCCAAGTCAAACGGAGGCGACACATCCGGAGACAGAGAAAGTCAGAGATTCCAGATAAAATTTTATGTAATAATTAAAGATGTATATTTTATTTCATTGTAAAGACTACAATGGTCGCATATAGAAGTTATGAAAAAGGACCTATAAGGTAACCTGATGTAAAGAGACACGAAGTCGCCATGCAATGTAACTAACAAAAGAAAAGAAGAAAAAAGGCTACTAACATACTAACCCACTAACATGCATGATTTACTTTCTTAGATTAGTTTTCATTTACGAATGCATGCATGGTCATATTTAATTATCTGGTAGATTATTTAATTATGAGTTTTTGCATGTTAATTTAATTTGTAATAATTTCATGCATACGATTTACGCTACACATTCGCACACATAACTCGACATCTTAACTAATTATGGTTTGCATTCTATTCGGTCCTCATGCATAATTTTAGTTTGTTATTTTTCGCATGCACATTTAATTTCTACATGTTATTTATGAGTTGCATGGTTGTTCAGTTACTTATCTATTACTTGCATGTTGATAATCATTGCTTTTGCATGTGCAATAATGGTTAATTTAATTTTTAATTAAAACAGTGAGTTTAAGTTTGGTTTAACTAGGGTTAGGACAAGCGGGTCCTTACAAGGTGAAGCATGCGCAATCAACAAACCAACTTCTGGACCTTAAACCAAAGGCATCAAAAACACATCAAAACGGATCATGGGAGGCTGCAAATAGACATATGGCATCTCTGAAAGGTTCTCAATACTTCCCCCAAGTGGTTTTGCATGACAAATCAATGGCTGCAAAATCGTAGACTCCTAAACTAAGCTACTTGGGCTTATTCAGCAAAATATTTTTTGCGTGTTATTAGGCAAAATTTTGAACCTGGGTCCTCAAAATTAGGCAAAATTTTTGAGGTCCCAACAAGTTGTTAGGTGGATTATTGGTGGTGGTGGGGTTGGTCAGGATAGTCATAGTTTGGACATGCTCGGCATCATTGACAACATTCTTATTCTTGGACCAAAACCTAGGCTTGTCATTTAATGAGGAGGACCCCTAGTAGTCTTTCTGGTAGGGCTTTAGGATACCTTTGTCAAGGAAGACCCCCTCTAATTCTAATCCTTTTTTTGTGACTTGCTCAAAGGTTTCAAGGCACTAACAACTCAGAGGGCGGGACGTTTGTGGGACAAGGTTGCGTTGGAACAACTCGATCTGATAGGATTTAGGTATGTCCCATAGAAATTTCCTAATAAGATGTCACCACCTTTGTAGAAACTTGATGAAGGTCTCTCCAGTCCTTTTCTTTGTGTTGCATAGGTCTATCATACAGGCAACATTCTCAATGTTGTATTCATAATGGGAAACAAATTTCTCCACCAATTCAGGGAATGACTTGATCGAACCACGAGGTAAGGCTGAAAACCAAGCGAGGCTAGGTCCACTAAGACTCTTAGGAAATATTTTTTGCAAGTAGACATCACTATAAGAGACTTACTGATAGGCTATGTAAAATTCACGCACATGCTCCCTAGGGTCACCTTTGCCTTTTTATTTGTCGAACTTAGGCATTTCAAAACTAGGGGGTATGGGGCTACCAAAATGGACGGATCATAAGGACACTGATAGATTTCCTCAAAGGAGTATGATTTCTTATAAGTTCCATCCTCGAGGTTCTTAATAAGATCTTTCATGTCCTGAATTTCCCTCATAAGTTCAGGCGGTTGATTCTAAACGTTAGGGATGTATTAACGACCTGAGTTAGACCCAGGGATATGTGTAGACACAGTTGATATAACACCACCAATATATTGATAGGAGGAGATAGGGAGCTTGAGAAGTGACCTAGGGATGTGAAGTGATAATGGCACCTATAGGTGGCAAGATAGCATTAACATAGTTGGCAAAATTGTGAAGAGGTGCAAATGATCTAGGGGATTGCGAGGTGGGGGGATTAGAGTTGCCAACAAGTGAAAAAGTTGTGGGTGGGGGATAAAGAATGGCGTTAGGAAGGAGTTAGTTATTATGGTCACCTTCTATGGGAGTATCAAGGATGGATCGGTCAAATTCAGGTGCCATCATGCCCCTTGTTTAATAAGTTCAACTAGGAACCCACTCGGACCAACTTTAGTAATCTTTTCTACTATTTCCTAGTTGTAGGAGTCTTCCACAAAGGTTTTCGACCGTCGAGAGATTTCAAGTTGGTCAACATACTCCTCTACTTGGGCATCATGATCAACATAGAGGTTTGGATTGGGCAATTCACTACTTTGAGCAACCATCTTCACTTTTTAAGAGCGAGTCAAGACAATGCATGGGTAACTTGAGAATGGAGATGATGATTTTGATTGGATGGTCCTTGGATTAGGACAAGCTTGATTCGGATTAGGATGATACCTTATTCCTTGGATTACAACTTAGGTGAGGTGTAGGGGTCAACGATGTGGGCCACTAAAGAAAGGTACAAACCATGCTAGGCTAAACTCAAACCTTTGATTAAGATTTGATAAAGCCTTCTTCTACTTAGGATAGACTAAGTTCCTAAGAAAAATTAGGAAAGGGATTAGGGTTTTGATCAACCCAAATTATTGAGACTGATTGAACAAAGTAATTGAGATAGATTTTTTCTCAAGCACATGGTTGATTGGGGATCGACGAGTGATAAAGGTCTAAATCAAGTTTGTGCAAAGTGCTTACCTTAGATTGGGAGATTGATGATTGATTGATTGAATAATTGGTTGATTGGTTTGGAATAAGATGTTGATTAAATTGATGTGATAAGTCCTTTAAGGATGAAATGAAAATGATGATGGATGAATGAGGGTTCAGTTGTAACAAGAAAGAGGCGATGAGTGACAAACTATGGGTAGGTGATCGGTGGATTTGGGAGATGAGACAGCAGGAAATGGCGATTCCCATTGATGTGTTGGGACAAGCCTAACATTTGATTTTGGGTCAATGTTCTTAGAGGTTCTAATGAAAACTTATTGGTAAAACAATGGAAAAAATTGTGATACTTGTGAAGGAATATTCGATGTTCTAATAGGAACTCATTATTTTTATACAAAAATCTTCGACGCTCTAGGATTTCTTTGGGACTTGGCTTCTTCTTCTTGACCCGACAATAGATTGACTTCTTGATATACTTTGGTTTATGTTGCATGGATAAAAATTAAATGGGAGTTTAGTTCAAACAGAGATATCGAAACAGAGGTGGAGATGTCAAAATTCAGGCGGAGACATCGAAACTCGAGTTTGACAGTGACGAAATGAATTTTAATGGATTTCAATATGTAATGGTCAAAAATTAGGGTTTCCACCATTAGATGTATGAAACCCACTAATTTTCCATTACATTCAAAAGAGGGAGGAATCCAATAGATCCAATCCCAAATCAAGAATGATAAGGACTGAATACTGATTGGATTTAAGGATGGTGTGAATTCTTTGCCCTCTTTTGTGAGTTGAAATAGTGAATTAAGATAAAGTGCTTAAAAATGAAGGTAAAAATGCAGAAACAGTGAGCTGCAGATGCAGGATTCCTGTGTGCACCTGGATCTAAGCAGTATATGCAGATTCAGATCCGATCCTCGAAAAAGCTCCAAAAGTGTCAAGACCGGTGTACCCGTCGCCCTGGTCCTCCTATCATTTCGCACGCCAAAGATGGTTGATTCGTCTCTACAAATAATGCTTATTCTAAAGAGTATAGCTCCATACCTATTTATTGCACACAAAAAGAAAGGGAAATCGGTTGGGAATAAGGGCTTGCCTTAGGTCAAACCCTTGTTTTGGAATTAACCATGAAATAGATAATTAAAATTATTGTAATGGAAAGTTCTCCTTTTGAGGGAGATGTTGAATAATGATTGAAAATCAAGTAATGTACCTCCTTGTGAAGTTAGTTTCTCTCCACAAGAAATTAGGACTTGATGAAGTCTTCAACAAAATAGAATGAAAGATGTCTACTTTAATAGTTTGTTTCTCTCTCTCTCTCTCATGTGTGATTGTCGGATGCTTGATAGATGTCTTAGATGTTCAAATGAGAGGGGAAAACCCCATTTTATACTTGCACATTGGACAAATTGCTAATTTCTCGACATGAGTCGACACAGAGAAAAAAAATCCCACTCAATTTTGAAATAGGACCAAGGTGTCAAATGGGGTCCAAATTAGGGGGGACTAGAATGTGGCGTCCTGGTCCTACCCCTTTTTAGGGCTAGGTTAAGGTGTTAAGTGCATAGAAAAAGTAAAAATTGATGCAATTCATAAGGGGCATGAGCATAATTAGGTCCCAATCAGGCCAAGGGGTTCAAATGCTAAGGTAGGGACCCAATGCGGTCAAAATTGTACAAGGGTGCAATTTTAGGATGCTACATGATAAATCTTTTTGGTTAAATTATTGAAAAGTTGGATTTTTCGACTTGGAAAGAGATATCAAGCAATGAATATATGTTGTCCAAGATGACGCTTGAAAAAAGCATGAAAATGAGGCCTAGATTAGCCCGATGTGACAAAATTTTACAGATACGCACAATAGAGAACACATAAAAAATGCACAACCTAGGTTGGAAAGTGGTTTATACTTGTTGAATCTCCACTTGGATTCCTCAGATAACTTAAATGAAGCAAATAGATAGAGATCTGGTAGTGTTGACTTCGCCACCATGGTACTCATTTCTTGAGCATACCAGAATGTCATACTTCGAAGATGCAAAGGTCTTATGAACCAAGGGAAATCTATCTCTACTTTCAGTAGTATGATGTGGGGTGGCTTTGGAGGTCCGATATCCTACACCAAGCAAATAGGATTTTGGTTATTAAAACAAGGTATCTAGTAATGTTTTGACAAATCCTAGTCCAACAACGAATCCGTGAAGCAAGCCACTTAAGGATCTAATTGAGTTTATCGGTGCAAAGAAGGACTCCATAGAGCCGAATTCACTCCAACACTACATCCATTTGACCAACGTATTTGTACAGCGGCTTGAAAAATACCGCTCAAGGCCCACTGGGAGAGATGATATCCCCAACGTGCCTCAATTTTGAAACTCCCTTGGGGTGATGAGGCCCCCAATAGGCGATTCTCAACTCAAAAAGAAAAATTGAGCGTTGGTAATCACCTTTCTCTTTCACTCAAGGTCCACAAAGATGAGGGGAGAGGATAGTTGGTGTAATGGTGGTTCCACCCCATGGATGTGCAAGTGCACCAAACACAAAGGACAATGATTCTTTTTAAGCACCAAAATGAAAAGTTAGCTAATCTAAGAAAAACTAAAGTACTTTCAAAATGATAGTTCCTTTGACACATGTCCCACAACAATAATTAGTAGTTTGCATTTTGGTCTTTGACAAGTGGGAAAGATACAAGAACAAGAAAGATTAGTGAAAATCTGAAAGTTACAATACTTACAGCATAGATGTTGAAGTGTAGGCATAGACGATGAAGCATTTGTGCAGGCGTTGATTAACATCATGCGTGAAAACAGTTAGTTCAAAAGGCAAAAAAAATGAAATAAAAAAGAGGCATGAAAACCATTAGGTGAAGATGTTGAACTATCAGCGCAGACGTTGCAACTTTTGCACAAACGTCGATGCAGATTCTGCAGCAAATTAGTCAGCTAAAAATCTTGAAATTTGCAAAAAAAATGAGGATTAAATTGTTTGTAGAAATGACACTAAACAGAGAATGTATTTGTGTGCTTTTTTAATAAGCATAAATTTTTTTTTGGCCTTTTAAGAAATATTTCAACTAAAAATGAAATGTTGCAAAGAAAATTTATTTAAACGGAGACATCGATTTAGCCAAATGGAGACATTGAAGTCGAGGCATAGATGTCAATATGCAGATGGAGACGTCGATCCACAGTCCCTACAAAAATTGTAGTTAGGCAAGAATATAATAGAGAAAAGATGTTCATTTAGGAGTGCAAACATCGATGGGCAGGTGCAAATGACAATTTGAGACGAAGACGTTGATTTGTGACTTGTGAAAAAATTCTACAGAAACTTGCAAAAAATGTTAAATAAAAGGGACTTGGGGTCCCACCGGACATGCCAAAACGAAGAGCAAAAAAATAGGAGAAAATCTAGATACATATATAAGACATAAAACACAATGAAATACCCAAAATCATGCAAAGTAACATTGTTATACCTTTTCTTCTCTTCTTCCTCTAATTGATCTTGAAGTGGAAATGTGCCCAAATTCTCCACTTGATTTGCTCCTTGAAAGGGTGGATTGTGGATTGCTCTCCACTACATAGATAATAGGTTTGGATTGGATGATTGAGTAGGATGGAGTGGATTATGTGAGGCAAGAATTTGGCATTATAAGGGTGTTATGGATGATTTTGGGACTCAAATGGACAACATGAAATTACTCAAAAGATGGATGATTTGTGAGGATTAGACATTCCAATTTATAGATTAGAGGGGCTCAAAATGGAGGGTCAATATTGAAATTGATTGAAGGGCTAGGATTGAAAGAAGGTGGGAGACTATTGAGAGGACAAAGTGGGAGATCCAAGAGATTTGTCATAAAGGCATTTCTTGTCTCCACACTTATCAAGTACATGGGGAAGAGTTACCCAAGTACCTTGGGAAGAGAAGAAGGAATATAAAATTCCTTAGGAAGGGACAAGAGGAATTAAAAATTCCAAGATAATGGATTGTGTGGGGAGAATAAATGGAGAAAGGAATTAAAAATTCCTTGGGAAGAGGGGGCATGGGGAGATTCAAGGAATGTGACATTCCTTGAATGGACAAAAGTTGGTACATTTAAGGTTTGGAAGGTGGGATGGAAAATCCATTTATGGAAAGGAGTTGACCCATCCCTAATTGAGGTGATTAGGGGTGTGCAAAAGAATAGGGGTATTGATTATGTAGGATAATGAGGGTTTAAGAGTGCAAACGAGAAATTTAGGAGGATGGGACATGAGGAGACAGAATGAGTGGATGAATATAAAATTGGAGGAAATGATAAGAATGATTAAAGTAGATTAATTCGAATAGATAATAGGGTTAAGGAGGGTGATTATAGGAATAAGAGGATTAGCTAATTAATTGGAATTAATCAACTAATTAGGGTTTAGAAGAAATAATGAAGGTAAATGATTTTTAGAAGAATAGGGAATAACTAATTTTGATAAATTAATTATAAGGCTAAGGTGATAAAATTTATTTGATTTATTTAATTTTAAGGAGGACTAACATAATTAATATAATTAATTATGTGGAAAGGCTAAATTAATCAGATGTTAATTTAATTAATTTTTAGGCATTTATAGTCTACATTTTGCCCCTCTTTGATATAGCATCATGAAGTGATGTTATATCAAAGAAGAATAAAACATAGTGGATCGAAAGGATAAGGAGGAGTAGCATCATGCCCTAGTCATAGGTGGGATGAGGAAGTATGGAGAGCATTCCTAGGTTTTGATATTGCAACCGTTTATCTATACCACTGACTATAGAAGTTAGGATGTTATGAATATCTAATTTCTGGACTAGACTCTCAAACAATACGTTATCTCTATGCACACATGTTCACAAATAACCACGATGGAATATATGTGAAACTTGTTGGATTGTACAAGAGAAACCATCAAACATGGCATGCCACAAAAATGCTGCCCCAATATACACCAACCCAAGACATGCCAAGATGTAAGATGATCAAGGCAGCCCCAAATAGGTACAAGCATGGGACACAAAATGCAAATTAAAGTGAAAAGATCAAACATGCAAATGACTCACATTGCCAACAAAAATCTCTTGCCAAGAGTAGGATGTAGATTTGGATAGATTTCTAGGCATGGGAAGGATGCATCCCAATGGGCATGATGGATAGATTGATGTGTAGAAAATGACAAGCTAGTTGTGAGGGGTCTGCAAATTGGAGGATTTCCACTTAGATTTGGTTAACATGTTGTGGATAGGTGTTTGTAGTATGCACAAGTCAAGATAAGCTCACGATGACGAGGAAGGTTGGTATGATGGGGATCATAAATGGGTTGGATCAGATGTGATGGGGAATATGATTGGATATGATGGGATTGGATTGTGGATAAAGGATAAATAGATAAAACAGATGGGATAGGATAGGATAGGATTATGGATAAAGGATAATGGATTGGGGGTGAATGAAAAGGGAGAACCAAGGCTTCTTAAAATGATGGATGGATGGAGAGATAGTGTCAATAGGAGATAGAGAGATTGAGGGGATGGATAGTGATAGGATATGAAGGACTAAAGGATGGAGGGTATGAGAACAAAGATCCAAGAAATATGTTGCAAAGGAGTGAAATGCCCCATACTAGCGGTAGTAGAATTATGGATGGCGGGATGGTGCATAAATATGTATAAGATGGCAAGGATAATGTGTAACAGATATGGATGGTGGAGGAATTATTGGTTGGATCTTCCAAAGCATGCCAGGATTTTATTTTTTATTTATTTTTAGCATGATCAAGATCAAAGATAGGTATGGAGGATGTATTTGGGTAGGATGAGGAAGATTAGATGAAGGATATGGATAGGATAGTCAAGATCAAATATAGAAAGGGGGATGGACTCAGATATGATGGTAGATAGGGGATAAGGGATATGGAGGATGTTGATTGTAGGATAGTATGAATTAAGTTTTACCCCAAGTGTACAGTGAAAGAGGATGAGTGAATTATACATGACACTTGTTTACCAAGTTTTTATCATGGTACTTACCCAAGGCACCATAAGAAGTGGTTTTCACCATTGGATGGAAAAAAAAATCATTTTTTGAAGTTTTTTGGAATAGTTGGGATGCGTAAGGATGATGATAAGTTGATGCAGACAAGTGAATTTGTAGGATAGTAGATGGAGGAAGGACTTAAGCATCTAGTTTCATGCATGGTATACCTTGGAGGCATCCTATAAGGAACCAAGATAGGATCATTCTCTTGATTGGATAGGATGCTTCTATTGATGTGATCATATTTCTAATGCAAAATGGACGAGTGATTGCCTTTGAGTCTAGGAAATTTAAGGATCGAAAACTAAGCTACCCCACCAATGACTTAGAGTTAGGTGTTTGCATGCATGCCTTGAAGGTATGGAAACACTCTATCATGGAGAAGCTTCAAGTTGAACATCAACTATAAAGGACTCTGATATCTATTCACACGATTTGAATGCATAAGAGATAAGTCAGTTGAAATTGCTAAGCAACTTGAAATAGATAGTTCATGAGTTAAGAGAAAAGAAAATTGGATAGAGAATGCCTTCATTCAAAGGACTAAATTAGCTCCAATCACTTAGTTAACGTTTAAATTACTAGAAAAGATCAAGCAAATGCAAGCTCAAGATCCTTTTTGTCAATAAATAAGGTTTCAAATATGAGGGATTAATTAAATCGAGTACCATGAAGGGAATGATGGTATCCTCTATTATCTACATCAAATTTATGTAACAAAAGAAGGGGATTTAAGATTGAAAATTCCTGCAAAAGGCCATAATTTTCCATATCGAGCACATCCTAGGGTGACTAAATCTATATAGATTTAAAAAATCATTACTTTTGGCCAAGAATGAAGAGGTAGACAAATAATTGTGTTGTCAAATGTCTTGCATGTTGTCATGTTAAAGTAAAACATTATCATCATGTCATGACCCCAATTTGATTCAACAAAATCTAATAAGAAATTGTCACATGATAGTGAGACTTCACAATTTCTTATAGCATATCGAATTACCACCAAGAGAGGATCATAGACATATGTTGTTGTGTACCGTTATAGAAAGGAATGATTGCTTAATGGAGCATTATCTCTCTATTAAGTACTTTGCTTCTTCCTTAAGCAACAAAATGATCAGCATTAAACAATAAATAATTAAAAAACAACTTGTGGGGACCTCCAAATTTTGAAAAAATTTGAGGACCTTGGTTCAAAATTTTGTAAAGGGCATTCAGAATCGCCTTGTGGAACAGGCCTTTGTAGCTTAGTTTGTGAGCTCATATTTTTGCACCAGCTGAGTTTCATGAAAATTCCTCTTGGGAGCTTGTTAAGAACTTTTTAGAAATGCAATGAATCCATTTGTATCTTCCCTGGACTAGATTTGATGAGTTTGTGAAGTCTCCTTTGGAGGTCCAGAAATTAGGGTGGTTATTTGCAGCAGTTCAACTTTTTTTTTAGTAGCCCAATTTGAGCAGTTATATCTTTGTACCAAGTGATTGTAAAGACAAACTAAAGGTTTCCCATGATTATTTGAAATTTTTTGAAGCCCCATGACAAGTGGCATAGCCCCACGAATCCATTTGCAAAAAGTTCAGTTTTGCGAACTGGACTGTGTCAAACAGCAATCAGGGGCCTGCTTTGTGAATTTTTACTTGGCACCTAGTTGAACTGCACTTCAAGATGAATGTACCCCATTATTATTAGTAAAATTATCTATCAAATCCTGAGTTTGTAGCCCCCCAGCTCGTCATTTGATTGGTTTTTGAAGCCCATTCCAAACGAACATTTTCTAGGTTTCTCAAGTAGCCTGTTCAGTATTTTCAGAGAAGCCAACTTCGAGGGTTAATAATTATCACATGTGACCTAATCAGGTCAAACCCTCTTTCATACTATTCAGGGAATATTGATGTGCCAACATGCCAAGTGGCAGCTCCTGAAGCAAAGGGTTGATATTTTTTCCAATCAAGTTTGGTGTGCTACTCAGGTTGAATTAACAGGTGCAGTTTTCTAGTTTTTTTGAGTAGGCATCTTTAACGATTAATTTATTTTGGCTCGGATGTCAAAATGGCAATCCGTTTGATGCCCTATATTCTTAGTATTATAGTCTACCAGTGTGCCAGCTCCCAGAGTTTGATCAAGTGATTGGGTCAGTTTTTAAAGCCAATTCAAGAGGCTACTCAGGTTGTTTTGGCCCAAAATTCAAATTTGCAAAATGTCAAATTTGATGATTTCTTATTCAACTTCTCAGATCTAGAATTCATCTGGTAGGTACTTTAGAAATTTTCTCCAAGGTTAGTTGCATGAGAACGAAAAAAAATTTAGTCGGGCCCACGAGGAGCCCAACTAATATCAAGGCTCAGGAAGACCAATTTAGTCCCTTTTATTTTTAAATATATATTATTAAAAATCAAATTTGATTTGAATAATTTTATATTAAAATTAATTTAGATGGCAAGGGAAAACAGGTAAAATCATTTAAACCATTGTTAATTTGAGTGTTGGGAAAAATAAAAGGGGGGTTAATAAATCATTTTATAATGATTTATATGATGACAACTAAGCTTAATGGAATCCTATTGAAATGACTTGGTTCCTCATGAAATGTGGTGAACCCCTAGAAAATATGAAAGTGAATAAGATAAAATCTTTGAGGTATCCTATCAAAATGAGATAATGAGGTGGAGAAATTATAATGCCTGTGAGAAGCAAAGAAAAATCTAGAGGCAAAAGAATTTTAAAAAATCTTTTAAGTCTCTCATCCCGCATGGTCTCCATTGCATGATTAGAAAAGGTGCGGGATAGCGAGGGAAGGGAGAAGGCCCTCCCCTGTCACCCCACAACCCTCAAGGAGACACCCAAAAAGCTCTGCGAGAAAGAAGAAAAGAGCAAGGAGGAGGTCCACCCTCCCCGCCACCCTGCGTGCTTTTCAATGTCCGCAAGTGGCAATTGCAAGATGAAAGACAGCTCAAGGGGAGGTAATACTCCCACCGACCCTCATCTCAAAGGCAGGGGAAGTAATTAACAGTGCGGGATAGACTTTTTATGCATCAAGCAAAAGAAAAGGTGAGGGAGATTAAAATTAGGGCAAGTATGGTGTGGCATTTTCAATGAAATATTTTAGGGTTCACTAGACGACAACGAGTAGGGGAATATGAATGCAAAAAGATTGAATTTTGGATCTATTCCTTCATGCTCGATAAAATGGGGGTTTTCATCTGTAAACCAAAGTAGGTAATTAGTGCATCAGAAGGGTAAAAGATGATTGGAAGTCTAAGACTGATGTGGATGGGGATGCCATGATCGCAAAATGAGCACAAAATTGATTTTTTGGGGATTTTGAATTCTCAGGCAAATGCAACTGTAGAATATGTAAGTGAAGCACATGGGGCTCGTTGTACTGAAGCTTGCAGGTGTCTGCCCCTCGGACATGTGTAGTGGACGACAATAACATTGTATGATTGTGAAAAGTGTGCCATGTTCTTCAGTTTAAGTTTGCCTCAATGACATTTCCAATGATGATTAAATTTTCTGTGCGGAGCAATTTTATAAGGTCAAGGAACAGATATATTTCAAAGGATATTTGCTGGTGTAAACGCCAAACCCCATAACCATCCGTCAATATCCTCCATATCATTGTTGGAATGGAAGTTCTGAAGCAGCCTGGACATCCATACAAGCATAAAGGCATGATGATATACAGACTTGTCATGATGCGTCCCTAGACTCATAAATTTGCTCAACATAATCCATGCTCCTGTGCATCGAGTAAAAAATGAATGATTTCACAGTGAAGAAAGAGATTCTTTTGTGCAAAACCTACTTAGATTCCCAAAGGCCTTGCAGTTTCACTCTTGTTGTTTGTAATGCCCGCCAAAATACCCTAGAGAAACTAAGCATCTAACATACTAAATGGAGATTAAAAAAAAAATTGCATATCAACTAATGCTACACATAACATCCTCTATAATTGCATTCATTAACATTAGTCATTATGAACATGAATTATAAACTCATTAACTAATTACACAAGCGAAATAACTTCACAATCATTACTACTATCTCTCTAGGGTACCTTAATGCCATTACTTATTACAACCATCATAAGCAATAATATTCTACTCACATGATAATCACACTTATTAACATTTAATCCTTAAACTTAATCAAATGCAACTTACATACTTCCTTTCGTTACGAAATGCAATCTACTTGATTATTTAACCATTATCAGATTCACTCTACTCTATCAACCAACTAATATGATATGCATACTTCCCATACAAGACCATTTTTTTTTCTTGAGTTCATTTTATAAACAAATCCAAATGTGCCTAAACCCTTAACCATTTCCTATCTACGTGATCATTTTCTTTAATAGAAGTTCCAAATGCATAATGCAAGAATCCTATTGCTTTCCTTAGATACATGCCATTCACAATATTCTATCTTACCAATGCTATCACATAAATGACATCATTACCTAACATGACATTAATTAACAATCTCAATTCCTACATTTAAACATTCTATTCTCATAGGGTTTTTTTCACATATTAATCCACATCCTAAATGAGAACCATGGAATCTAATACTAGTACAAATAATAACATAAATCAATTCCCTTCCAAATATAAATCTATTACAAATATGGAATTGACATGAAACCATTTACTTTCATTAAACAAGATCATCACCGTACATCTGATAGTCTCGTTATTACAAATCAAGTCATAATCCTAAGATACCAACTGCAATACAATACAATTACAATCATATTAATATTACATCATGAGTGTGGCTCCTCCTAATACATCTACATCTTACATGATAATATATTACATAAATCCAAGATATCCATTACATAAATCTTCTACAAGAAACATCCTTGACTACTACAATGAGAAGAGTCCACATCCACGCATGAAGAATCCAAGAGAATATCCCAATGGTTGAAAAGCACCAACCACCCGATCATGTGCAACCAAAGGAACCACCCCCTATGCTAGGAGATGACACAAGGTTCCAACACACACTCTAGACCTAAGCTGGCACCTAACAACCAAAGATATTAAACAATACAAGGACTCTCAAGCAGGATCCAATCACAAGCAATCACAATAAGAAACTCCCAGAGACTTTCAAAACATCAAGTCGTAAATGTAATCCAACAAGGGGGACAAATGTAGGAGTGGAGTGTTATCACATGTCATCCTATAACATATACTATACATAAGGCACAAGCCTGATGGACATGTGGAGCCATCTCAACCTATGAGAGACCAAGGGAGATTGACTTGCCATCGCAATGGCCTTCCCAAGATTATCCTAAAACATCCTCCCTAGGATCAAGTCATGGGGCTCAACTATTAATTATCTTGATTAGTGAATTATTTACCCATCTCATTAATTCATTATTAACGTTATCACTTGTTTACAATTATGGTAAACTTTCAATGTGCCCCGACGATCTAGACTTCATGCATCCTTACAAGGAACCTCATGCAAGCCTATCTCTCGTGATCCCAGTCATCACAAGGAAGCCCACTCCCCCTAACATGTTCCCAAACATAAATATAACAAGAGGCTCATAATCAACAAGTAAATCTGAAACCATAATCATCATCATGTAGCCATATGCATACATGGACACCCAATAATCATAATGCCAAATAACAACAAGGAGCCTCACAACAGAATAATGTATCAAAGCCATAATAAGGCAATCAAGATTCATTCAACAGATGAAGTGAATACCCACAACAAGGCACATCAACTTGCTGGTTCAATAAATCAACCCTCTCTATCATGGCTTCTCAACATGAAGAGAGCATAAAACCATTAAAGAAAAAACACGACTACATATAGAAGAAAAGCCATAAAAAGATCATCAAATCTAACAAAATACAGAGTTGGAAAACATCAACAAACTTCCAAAAATGCCTCTGGTACAAGAACAGATCATAAAATAACATCTTAGAATGACAAACTGGAGAAAATACTCAATAGACTTGAATAGCACATCTGATTAATAGAATGGCACATTTCACTAATTTCTCAGCGAGTCTGACAGTTTACTCAACGCATATGATGGCTCTTTCAGTGCATTTGATCTATGTTTTAGCGCATATGAACAACAGATTGGCACATTTAAATGGCAGATTGGTGCATACAGATATTCCAGTAACGCATATGACCAATTAGATGGAGCGTATGATAACATGTTTAGCGCATTTGACACAGATTATAAAATTGACCGGAAAATAGCTAAGTTACGAATCCAAATTAAAAATCAAGGAAAAATGATTAAGTCTCGAAACCAAATTGATAAATGATGCCCAGACAAGACAAAACAAGAGCAACAAACAGATTGAAAATCCATAATCAAATGAAAGATAAATACAGATCAAAGCATAAGAGCTTTCGTCCAATCTTACATAGGAAAACACATACAAAACACTCATTTCAAATTCTATTACGCATTCTCTTGTCAAGATAAAACTCAGGGAAGACAAGAAAACCAAATGAAATCAAACAATACAAGGAAACAAGAGATAAATCTTTGTAGACTTCCCTTCATGGCAATGCCAGTCCTACAAACTCACCAAACTAATTCAACATCATCCAAAACCCTTCTAAATCTTTCATATTCATAATGAGGGCCAAAACCAACATCATTCATAAGGAAAAGAACAAGACTTAATCTTAGAAGAAAACTCCAAAATGCATAGAGTCGTGCACTCACGGCAAAACTCCCAACCAATAGAAATAAACTATTTTTCCTCATTCCTAAGGTTAAACTATATAATATAGTTGATGCAGGGAAATATTTATCCCAATACTATAGTTCAACCTATATAGATTAATATTTTCCCAAAAACACATACATACAACCATATTTGTGCAGACACGGAGAATGCACAAATTCTGAAAATAAAATCTCAAAGGAAAGACCTCCAACCTGGATTAGAAGTGATGGAAGAAGGTTGAAGAAGCGCCCAAATAAATCCAGCAAAACTCCAAAGCCAAAATCCAAGCTCAAAGTGAAAATTTGCAGAAGTATTCAAAAGATGGTAACCTAACAACAAGCTCAAGCTGCCAAATAAAAAGAAAACCAAGCCTAAACCCTAGCCTCCAAACCAAAACCCTAACCTCAAAATCAACCAATGAGAATAGAGGGTAGGTAAGGAAAATATAAAACACTTATATAAATATAAGTGGGACATAAAAAGAGATATAACATAAGATACTTTATTACTCCCACTTAAATAATAGTTAAATTATACAAGTACTATAGGCTAAGATTAAATAAATCAAATGAGTAATTAAATAAATAACCCAAAGGCTAATAAAATAATTAAATAACCTTTAATAAATATTAATCAACATTAAAGCTAAAAGGCATTAATAAATAATAAATAATTAAGCCACAAACATTAAACACTAAATAAATAAACCATAAACAATAAATAATCCACAAATATAAATTAAACAATAAATATTAAATAAATCATAAATCAACATTAAATAAACAAACACTAAATATTAAATAATTAAATACTCAAAAGGCCAATTAATCTCATAATTAAATTTAACATTAATAACTATAAAATCACACATTTATACATCAAATAAATCAACAATAACTAGCATACTCACAAAGCCACAACTCACTAACCAACATGGCAAATTACGCCAAGGTGTTGATGACTCAAAGTGAACAACTTAGACCTAGAGTATGTGAAGGGAACTCGTGCCATCTCTGGACCACATACCATTGGGATTTAAGGACACGCTTAGACCTGTGGAGCCAGGTGGAGTCACTGTTTGGTACCTGCAAGTCCTGCAACCACAAAACAATGATACAACATATATATATATATATATATATATATATATATATATATATATATATATATATATATATATATATATATATATATATCATAATAAGCAAGTGATAGGGAATCGCAACGGTACACCCTGCTCGCAATGAGTGAGGTGACATCGTCCCTCTCATGAAAAACCATACAATGATCAAATACATCGTATAATCAACTCATCATATGTAATCATGAACTAGGGTTAGTGAAATCATAATAACATCAAATCTATGATCAATATAAACCATCAATAGTCCATCAACATAGTAATGCATATAGAATCCATGAGCATATATATGATCCATCAAATCGCATGATCAATAATGATAGTTTCACCATCCATATAAATCATCAAAATAACATATGTCCAAGTAATGTCTAACATCATAATGAGCAACCGAAACACATGTATAATCATAATCCAAAACATCATAAAGTGTCTAGATAAGTCTACCATGCATGAAATAAAAGTCAAGTCAAGGGTGGACACTACATTGTTTTGACATTTAGGCCTGTCTAGTTCAAATGAGTAAAGTTATTGTTGCAAAATGATTGGGAAGCTAATGTGGTTGTTATTCTTCATTTGAGAAGCCTAAATATTGTGGACGATGCAGTTTTGAGTTCTGAGAAAAATGAAAGCATATTGGGTAAACAAAAATTTGGCGCACATGGATGGGTTTACAACCTCAATGGAGAGGACTTGGGTTTCATTTTTGTCTCTATGCATGGAACCCAAAATAGTGAAAGAGCATGAAAGATGTTAATCAATATGGAAAATTTAGCGGTGCTAACATGATTCTTGGGGCTTTTGGGTTCGTGATGATGTGTCAGTCAGCTCAATGCCCTTCTGCTGGGATATATGGGAGTGGTATGATCACAAGTTGTGTAGATGGGTTAAGTACTCTCTCTAGTGCATTGAGATGGATTGATGAACTTTAAGGCAAAGCATAAAAAATATTGTATTCAAGGTTTACACCAAATGCAAAGGAAAAGTGATCATATAGGTAAAATTGGATTCATAATAGAAACACAAATATTTCTCACTAATGTATTTTGCAAAATTCTATGTGGTAATAATGTGCTAAGAGAGAAATGTGGGGAAAATTCTTTTCATGCACAATAAAATGTTTTTACCATCTTGAGAAGGAAGGGTCTTGAAACTGTATGTTTGCTTAGGTAAAGTGTACAGTAGAGAGCACTTGACTCTGTGGTAAAAGATTATAATGGGGATTTCATCTCTAAGTGAAATATTTGTAGTAGATATCAATAGGATGGGCCATATTCACCAAGAAAGTAAAATGATGTTACTACAAGCAAGTGCCAAAGTAAGAAGAGAATCAAAAAAGGATAATGAGAAGTCATTTCTAGTAGGGGGAATTTTTTTATTTTATTTTTTGGCAATGAGTGGACCCAAAGCGAAAATTTTGATTTTGACTTTCATCAATTGGGAAATTTTCTCAATTTTCAAGCAGAGATGGAAAATTTTCAATTGGGACAAAAGTGGACAACGAGCTGAAAATATAAATTTTTGGACAAAGTGCAAAGGCTGAGTTGACATGTGCCTAAGAGGGTATTTTCATATTTTCAACACACTCTTCCAATAGATGTCAAAGATGCAAAATATGGAAAATTTTGATCAATGAGCAAGGGTGAATATGACAGCTGACTACAGAGAGTTTTTCTAGATTTTGAAGTGTCACATTCAGATGTTAAGTGCAGATTGAAGACCCAGTTTTGGAGGGGAAAATGCAGATTTGTATTTGAAGACAAAGGAGATAGAGACGTGTCAAATTTTTATGCATTCTAGGGTTTCAATTAGGTTTTCTCTATTGTCTATTTATTTAGTTTTTTCCTCATTTTGAAGGGGTCCAACCCTGATTCTCTGCTAAGGCAGATAGATGCTTGTAAAAAAATTGTTAAGTGTTCTTAGTTAGGCTAGATATATGAAAGTTAGTTCTAGTTGTGAAGTCTTATGCTTGAAAATTCCATGGTTTTATTGTATCAGGTGATTGTCTCCATTTTGGAATGTAAATTCCTTTGACTGAAATGATCAAGGATTGTTTTCAATCTTCAAGCACACTTGTTATTTTGAGTTGTATTTTATGTGATTACTGTCTAGCTAAGAGATAGAGTAAATGCTTTCATGAATGCAATGGGATGTTTGTGTTTCAAATGGATTATTAAGAATGATTATGTGATACTATTTCAGTGATCTTATTATTACAAGTTAGTAACATATAGAAGATCTTCAAAGCATGTTTGGATGTAACAGCATAGATGGTTTTTCATGTGACTCTGTTGGTGCCAAACCTTCTCAAAACCTTATATTTCTATTTTTTATTTTATGTTTTAGGAGTAGGAGTCGTGTAGAAAAGTTAGTCCCAATGGTTGCTTAGATGTTGATAAACTGAGCTTATAGCCAAAACTAGGAGTTTATCTTTCTTTCCTTGGTATATTTTCATTAGGATATTCTGGTGTAGTATGAAATGCCTAAGCATAAAGTTGTTGTAGGTCATTGAGGCATTGCAAGGGAGATCCACCTTGGTTTTTCAAAGCCTAAAGTGTAGGAGATCTCAATCTTGTGACTGAATCTCATTCGTTGGCCAAATCCTTTTCTAAGTTTGTTGATAAGTTAATGGTTATTCCTTTAGGACTTAGAATCTATTGATTTGGGAATCAATAGATTGGTAACTCTACTGGGGACAAAGCCATAAATCCATTTGGAAAGAGTCAGCAAAGTGAAGAATCTAAAATTTTCTTTTAGATGTTAAGTCTATTTTCAGTCTGGAAGGTGTTTATTGCATCTTGTGTGAAGGAGTTTGAAGTGGCTCTGTTGTTGAATAACTCAAAATACTTAGTTTTTTAGTAGCTCTCTACTGTTCAAAAATTGTTCCTCTGCAAGGAGGTGGCGACTCCTTCAAGGACCCTGATGGAGGGATGATGTGAAGCTCCAAATCTTTGAAGTTTTATTGAAAAAAAAGTGAGTAGCAGCTGCATACTTCCAAGTATTATCAAAATTTTGTTGAGAATAAAAATTAATTCTGAAAATTACTTGTTGAAAGTTTTAGCACTTGAAAGTTCCCTACTCAATTATAGTAGCATTAATAAAGGAAAGTTGCAATAAGAAAGTTTTTACTTGCTTCTTGGTTATATTTTCTGAGTTTTATTTTCTTGAAAGAAGAAGCATGTTTTAATGATTTATGCTCTTGAAAGAAAGTTGTAGTCACAAGCATTTTTGAGTTTGTTTTCAAAAGCTTGTTTGAGCATATTTAAAATGTATCAAAGTATGTATCCCTACTTGGATCCTAATATGAATATGCTAAGAAGTCAGCCCCAACCAAGAAGTCAAAGAGATTTCATCATTTAAAGGTATAAGGCCTTGAGGTTTGATGATATCATGTGTTTCTTGAACCCCATACCACCTGAAATCAAAGATAAGATTCCAAAGTTTAGTAGGTTGAAAGAGGAATCAACTGAGAAGCATTTGCAGTGGTTCAGTGAGGTAATGGAGGCCTATGAAGTTGATCATGAGGATATGTTTATGAGACCCTTTGTTCATTCCTTGAAAGAGGATGCAAGAGAGTGGTTCTCTAATTGGTTACCATACTCGATCAACTCGTGGGAGGAATTCCAATTAGCATTTAGAGAGCAGTTTTGTGAGAAAATTTACGAGTCTTCAATGATCCAGCACTTTATGGAGATTCACATTCAAGAGGAAGACTTGGTCTCAATTTTCAATCTCAGATTCACAAAGACATTGAAGAGAATCCCTCAGAATATTAGACCATCTGATGACATGGCTTTATTGGTTTATATTGGTGCCTTTGATGTAAAGATGAGCTACAGGCTGAGAAATGAAAGCCCAAAAATTTTGTATGAAGCCTATGAGATAGCCAAGAACATTGAGAAAGTCTCTAATTTTGGGATGAGTATAAAGCTAAAGCCTGAAAGAAGAGCTCAGTGTGAAACTAAGCAAGATGGTTCTGAGGTTAATACTTCCAGCTTGTTGTCCCTTCATGTATGTCTTTCCTAAATGTCAATCAACAAGTTTCACATGAGATTGTGTATGAACTTGGAGTTGATGCAATGTGTATGAATGAAGCAAGCATGCCTCAAACAATGTCTATTCTTCAAGAGCCTATTCAAAATTACACTTATGAATAGTTGGGCTATGTGTGTGCACCTAAAAATGACACTCTAAATCAATATGAACTTGATGTTCCAAACTCAATGACATGCATGAATGAATATCAAGTTGAGCCTTATGTTTCTTACTATCATTATGAAGGTGTCATTAACCCAATTGTGTATGGTCAATCTTTGATCAGCAATAACATAGAGATGGTTGTAAGGAATGAAGACATGGCAGTGACAGAGACTCAATGGCAACCTTGTAATGGTCTTGATCCAAGAGGAATGTCTTATGGCATGAATGTCAATGGTTTGATGGCTCGGTTAGCAAGTGAACAATGAAGACATATTGTTGATTACATGCATGCAAATGTTGAAACCCGTGTTGGTTATGATCCCATTGCTTATGGTTATGACAATGCAATCTACTCCCATGATTGGAGTCATATGGTCTACTGTCCTAGTGCTCAGAATAATGACTATGAATCAGATTTGGATTCAGTTGCAGCATATGAGAATGGGGTAGACTTGGGCAATGTTGGTGACTATAAGTATGTACTCAATGAAGAGTATGAAGCCTCACATCCTAGCTGCACCTATGAAGATAATAATTGTTGATAATGAGTTTGTTACTCAGAGCTATGGCATGGTGCAGCAGTATGACATGAATGACGTGCAATAACCAACTACACTTGAGATAGGTGAGGTGATGTATGATGATCAGCAAATGAACATGGTATGCACAAATGAGAATCTGTTGTATGATAATAACATAGCCACGAACCATCTTGTGTTTTGCAATGACATGTTTGAGATTGATTCCCACGTGATCTCAAATCCACCATATGAGGAGGTGGACTCACTTTCAGATGAGGAGGATGTTTTGTCAATCTGTGAATATGACCTCCATGAAGCGGAAGAGGTAGATTCATATGTTCCATGTGAGTCTAATTTTTGTAAGCAAGAAGTTGGTACCTCATGTTCATCATGGGATGAGATACCTATGTACCATGATGAAACAAGAACACAATGCATTCAAGATCATTATGTCTCAGGGCCGACTGATATAATAGAAGTTTCAGATTCTTGTGTCAAATCAGATAATGAGATCAGTAGTTGCCTTGATTGGCAATATTCTTTGGTTGACATGAGTCACACCAATAAGGTGGAGGAAATCAGTGATGCCTATGAAAGCATAGGAGAGTTTGAACTTCAAGATGAGAGTTATGGTGAACCTGAAATTGTGATGACTGATAATGATTCAGAGGTCTATGATTACATATATGAAGATAAAAATATCTATGAGATCCACTATGTGGATCAATATCAATGGGACTCTCATGTTGATTATGATGAAGAGACCTTGTTGAGTATGAAAAGAATTTTCTATGAGAGGTCCTCCATGGATGCACAAGAAGATTCAAAAGATGAATTGGATCTATTATTGAGTGATGGGGTGGGAATCCCTAATATTGACAATGAGGAAATGCATGAGTGTTTTTCAGCTTTTGAGACAACCGTGTACCTACTTGATGAACCATGCATCCAAGGTATGCCATGATGGATGCTACAATGAATATGGGTGTGTGTCATTCAAAGAGCATGACAACTATGTGTTGTCTCATCATGAGTACTTTCAGTTGTTAGGTGAATGTGCAATGCAAAATAACTGGGGTAACGAGAGCAGTTGTATGAATGAGACATCGGTTTCTAGTATGAATGGTTATGCCTATCATCAGTGTGTTTTTAGTGATTTTTTCAGATTAGGCATAATGCAATCAAAAGGGAGTCATATTTTTAACCAGGGTAAATTTTGGTTCTACATATTTGGTGGTTCAGGACCACCTACTAATTTTTTAAATCAGATTTTCAGAGTGAAGAACACAGTGGTTGAGTGGCCCAATGGATTAGGCACTCGGTCTGCTCCTCTAGAGATCTAAGTTCTTACCATGCCTGCAAGGGGCATGTATCCTCGAGCAAGAGCCACTACTAGGACCTCCAAATTTTGCAAAAAATTGAGGACCTAGGTTCAAAATTTTGTAAAGGGCATTCATAATCACCTTGTAGAACAGGCCTTTGTAGCTTAGTTTGTGAGTTCATATTTTTGCACCAGCTAAGTTTCATGCAAAGTCCTCTTGGGAGCTTGTTAAGAACCTTGTATATATTCTATGATTCCATTTGTAGCTTCTTTGGACCAGATTTGATGAGTTTGTGAAGTCTCCTTTGGAGATCCATAAGTTAGGGTGGTTATTTGTAGCAATTCAACATTTTTTTTAGTAGCCCACTTTGAGAAGTTATATCTTTATATCAAGTGATTGTAAAGACAAATTGAACGTTTCCCACAATTCTTTGAATTTTTTTGATGCCCCATGACGAGTGGCATAGCCCCACGAATCCATTTGACAAGTTTTCAAAGTCAAATCCATTTGCAAAATGTTCAGTTTTGTGAACTGGACTATGTCAAACAGCAGTCAGGGGCCCACTTTGTGAATTTTTATTTTGTACCTAGTTGACCTGAACTTCAAGATGAATGTACCCCATAATTCTCAATAAAATTATCTATCAAATACCCAGTTTGTAGCCCCCAACTCATCATTTGATTGGGTTTTGAAGCCCATTCCAAACAAACATATTCAGGGTCTCTCAGGCAGTCTGCTCAGTATTTTCAGAGAAGCCAACTTTGAGGGTTAATAATTATCACATGTGACCTAATCAGGTCAAACCCTCTTGCACACATATTCAGGGTATATTGATGTGCCAGCTCCTGACGTAGAGGTTTGATATTTTTTCCAATCAGGTTTGGTGTGCTACTAAGGTTGAATTAACATGTGCATTTTTCAATTTTTCTAAGTAGGCAACTTTAACGATTAATGTCTTTTGCCTTGTATGTCATAATGACGATCCGTTTGATGCCCTAGATTCTCAATATTACAGTCTACCAGTGTGCCAGCTCCCAGAGTTTGATCAAGTGTTTGGGTCAGTTTTTAAAGCTAATTCCAAAGGCTACTCAAGTTGTTTTGGCCCTAAATTCAAAGTGGAAAAATATCAAATTTGATGATTGCTTATTCAGCTTCTTAGATCCAAAATTCATCTGGCAAGTACTTGAGAGCTTTTTTTCCAAGGTCAGTTGCATGGGAACGGAAAAGATCTTAGTCGGGCCCATGAGGAACCTGACTAATATCAAGGCTCAACAAGACCAATTTAGTCCCTTTTAGTTTTAAATATATATTATTTAAAATCAATTTGATTTGAATAATTTTATATTTAAAATTAATTTAAATGGCAATGGAAAATGGGTAAAATCATTTAAACCAACAAGTTAATTTGAGTGTTGGGTAAAATAAAAGGGGGGCTAATAATTCATTTTATAATGATTTATATGATGACAAACAAGCTTAATGGAATCATATTGAAATGACTCCATTCCTCATGAAATGTGGTGAGCCCCTAGCAAATATGAAAGTGAATAAGATAAAATCTTTAAGGTGTCCCGTCAAAACAAGATAATGAGGTGGAGAAATTATAATGCCCGTGAGAAGCAAAGAAAAATCTAGAGGCAAAAGAATTTTTAAAAATATTTTAAGTCTCTCATCCCGCATGGTCTACATTGCATGATTAGAAAAGGCGCAGCATAGTGGGGGAAGGGAGAAGGCCCTATCCCGCCGCCCCACAACCCTCAAGGAGACACCCAAAAAGCTTCGCAAGGAAGAAGAAAAGAGCAAGGAGGAGGTCCACCCTCCCCACCACCCCACGTGCTTTTCAATGCACACAAGTGGAAATTGCGGGATGAAAGGGAGCTCCAATTTCCAACGAATGTTTGGTGACATAGTGACGAAATATTGTCGAATTACCAATGAAACCCTGGTTTGAATTTCATCACTAGAATTTCATCGTTGTAGTGATGTTTCCTTTATTCGTCAGAACGACGACCAATAATCGTCAGTCTGCGGCAAGGAAAAAAATTTCGGTGTTCGTCGCAAATTTTCGTCCATCTATCGACGAAAAAAACCATAGAGCGTTGCAAAATGCCCATTTGAAATCATTGAAAATACACCAAATTGTCCTCTATTTTCCGACGAGGTGGAGCAATCTTTTGTTGTCATTTCAACGAAATCAACGTCACGTGTACAGCAACCTCGTCGGAAATGTTTGTAGTTCGTTGGGCTCTGTACGTCGAAGGTTGGATGATAATAAATGATCGGAATAACTTTTAGAATCATTGTACCCCTTTCAAGTTATCCCGATAGTATTAGCGTGGCTAATGAGTTGTTGTTCGGGATAGCTATTACGATTCTTTATTTTTGGAATTGAATTGTGTTGTCGGGATAAGTATTCTGATAGAACTATCCTTTTGGTTAGTGATATAGCTATGTTGAAAAGCTCATCTTTGAGGAAGTTTGTTTATCAATTTAAGATATGCCGATATCTATTTTGGTCGAAATTGCGATGAAACATAACAATTTAAACAAAAAAATCGATAAAAAATTATTCTAGTGGAAGCATATCGGGATAATTTACCGATGGTTAGTTTTCGGCTTGACAAGATTTATCGTGATAGCTTAGCCAATGGCTAGGTGATTGGAAGAGTTTCTACTATTGATTTAAAGTTTTCATATTATTTTGATAATATAAATCTGGTCGATGAGTCTTGATCGGTATAGCTATGTCGATAGTGTTCCGAGGTGCATTTTCAAAATAAGTCTATACTGTTGGTTTATCCTTTTTGTGCAATTCTAATAGTGTTGGGGATTTCGATGGGATTGCGTTTTGGGAAACTAATGCCCATAGAGGAGAATCAACAGTATGTCATCGGAATGACTTATACTATCATTTTAGCAGGTTTTTGTTATGTCGATAGTGTAATATAACATTGCCACATGATGGAAGCTACATGAAACATCATTAATTTGCAGTAATAGGACAATGTAATGAAAGAAACAACAACTTAGTGCTCAGCAATTAAGAATCAAAAGTAGAGAGTCAAAAGTATCAGAACAATTGTTATGCACATCAAGATAACATGAATAATGAACATTGATATCAGAAATACATAAAGTTGTAGAGTCGTATGACAGTTGGTCATTTTGTTACCAAAACTTAATTTCCTTATACTTCCTCCTTTTGAAATTGGACTCTAATGAATGGAAAGACATTTATCAACATGTCATGTTATATATAAGACTATTTGAAACCAAAAAACATTATATCCTTGGAGTACTGTTGTCACAGAGATCTGAAACATGAAGAAAAATGACTAATTTTATTAGTTTTCATTATCAAATCTCCTTACAAACCTCCACACCTGCCATCTCTCAATGGAATCTATTGGTATTTTGGTTATATTGATATGGTTTTGTCATTGATGTCAACACCTATTAACACTTATCAACTCTGACACTTTGGAGAATTGGCAATGTTCACCGGAAAGCAAGTGACTTATACACAGTCACCGGTATCCGGTACACCAGCAAGATATATTGTTCACCAACACCTGGAATGACATGGAAAACACTTGGTTATGTTGAAGACATCATTTGGACACTTTGTATTGGAGACTTTTTCATTGGTATATTCGTATTTTCATATTTGTTGTTACCGGCAAATAGGTCCAGAATAAGCACCGGCGGGCTTATCTATTCCAGATCAGCACGGCATGGTTTGGAAATGATTTTGTTCTTATTGTAAATGCATTAAGCCGACATGTTGAATCGGATATTGCATCGGTTCCTTGTAATTATTTTATTGTAATTATAGACCAGCAAATTGGGAAGCATCAAAACAAATAGCAATTAGGACAATCACAAAACCTAAAACTGCAATGAAAGCAATCCTAATCCAATCAATGAAGACATAAAGACAAGATATTCAAATTGAATGAAATTGAAGCAAACCGATGCAGATATCTCCTTCATGTGGCTCCATTGTTCTTCTTTCACCTTCAAATTTGATGTGGATCTCACCTACAAGTGCAAAATGCATGTGGAAAGCAAGTTGTTGAGAGATGAAATTCGTAGCATAAGGTTACGAGAAAATGTGATTGATTGATTTATTGATTGAAGAAACTCATCCAATTTATAGACAAATTAGAGAGAGGACAAGATTGGCATGAAGAGATTTGAAAGGAAATTCAAATCAAGAATGGCAAAATTATGACAAATGACAATTTTCTATGCAAGGAGTATGACAAATTATGAGAAATTATGACAAGTTGCTATGCAAAATGCATGACAAATTATGACAAGATTGAAATAGAAATAGAAATTAGAAATTAGGAGAAATTAGCAAATTAGAAAATTGAGGAAAAAGATGAAATAGAAATTAGGTGAATTAATTAATAGGTTTTCATCCATTAATTAATTCATGAAAGAGACCTAGGACTAAATAAATAGATTTATTTAACCCACAAAGAAGAAGAAAAAGAATTAAATGAACAAATCATAAAACCCTAGAAATTAATGTATGTACGATCATGATTCTGATTAACAAAGGATCAATGTTGATAAATGATTGAGATTGGTTGACAAAAATCAATGACAAATTGACCAAGATTGACAAGGAGATCAAATTGATAGGCGCCAATTGATGAGGAACAACGACTAATCGATCCAAATTGACATGATTGAAAAGGACAAGGATCGATGATGAATCGATCACAAAATGACAAGATTGACAAGGACAAGGATCGATGACGAATCGATCGCAAAATGATGAGATTGACAAGTTGATAATCACAAATGATTACTAACAAGCTAAAGATGATTGAAAGATTGACAAGAAGACAAAACCCTAATTCTATCATCGATTAGGATTGACAATGTCCAAAATGATGATAAATGAGCACGCACCATGATGCGATAGGATAAGATCGACCAAAATCATGACTGAAGATTGCTATCGACAAGACCTAATTTGAAAGCGAGAAAAATGAGGAATGCAGAAGATGGACTCGATGCTCGCAAATGATAAAGACCAAGTGTGCAACATAGAAGAAATGTTAATGCAATGCAAGAACCCTAAAATAAGGCAATGCGCAAATGTTAAAGTATGACTCCACAAGTGTTGACCATTTTTAGACGTCTACATTTTGCCCCTCTTTGAGACAATGCGATTCTAAGCGTTGTTTCAAAGAACAATAATGAAAATGCCCCAGACAATAACAATGACATATGCATGCCCCCTCGAGGAATTGGCCAGAAAAATCCAGAAAAGAGGCCAAGTGATCGATAAGAATGACAAAAGACGATAGGTTCGAACGGAGCAAAAATCGAAGGTCGGATGCACAAATTACAAGCATTGGAAGGCGCAAAAGACCGTGACCATCATGAGATGGAGAGCATGCACATCCATCTAGGTACTAACAAAGATCTATATAAGAGACAAGGAGAAGGAAAAGAGTTCATTTGCATTGGCCAAAGTGGAGGAGTTGTTGCTCAGGAAAAAGGACCCTTATAGAGAGATGGTGAACATTCCAATGGTAGATCACCTTGGGGAATGTGTTCGCACCTATAGATGACCAAACGATGTGGGAGCAGTGGTATGTAGCTCAAAAACCCATATGTTCAATTTCATGCATTTTGCTTGATTGCGGGACATTACGGGGCCCACAAGGGAGGGAAAAAGGCAGACCTGCGCCTGTGTAAATAGGTTTTGTGCCTATGTGGAGATGTTCTGCACCTGTGTAATGATGTTTTGTGCCTATGTAAGGTACACAGGTGCAACTTGATGCTGCACAAGCGCAAGACAGTGTGCACAAGCACAATTATGCACTTATGACCGAACTAGACCGAACGGACTGCCAAGACTGACGGAAGAAATGTTAGTAAGAAGAAATTAGATAGAGGACAGTTAGAGATGAAGGAAAACTTGCTTTCACAAATGCACATAAGTAGGTGAGAACCTTTATTTATTGTAGCAAAGTGGATGCAGAGCATCATGGCATTGAAGGCCAGAGCTGGAACGCAACCCCTTTTGCAAAAGACAGACACATCACACACAAGGAATGAGTGAAGCATCCTAGGGTGTATACATCAAGGGTCGAGGTATGTGCGGCGTTCACAAAGCAAACATACTTATCACAGACACCCAATGATATAGTTGCCCCAGTTTGTGACAAACATTCCACAAACAACAAACACAACAAAAAAACAAAAGGGACCATGAACCATCCCGGTTACTCTAAATCACTCAGTGACATCATCGAGCAACATAGGAACATGATCGAAGCCCAAGATAAATTAGTAAAAAGATAAGATGCACAAATTCAACCAAGTCAAACAAACAGACTGATCATCATTGTCAAAAGTGGAAAACAAGAATGATCATGTTGTCCGGTTTCAGGGAATGTTGTACCCCGTCGAAGACAGGACACAGTCTGGTTTCGAGTATACCACACCCTGTATAAGACCCATGATAATGTTGACAAGGACCAATGGTAATGTGGATGCTAGTTGGATTGATGTGACAACTGTGATTAGGTTGAATGCTTGCTTGGTCAAACAGTTCACCTGTTAATGCATGATTTCATTAAAGCACAATGTTTGATTGATTGTCATTGGATGTATGCTCAGCGATCTATCTATGCACAAAGGGGACCATTTATTGACAAAATGCAAAATTCCAAAGAAATTGTTTTTGGATTTTGATGTTTTTCACTTTGTAGGAATTTTGAGTTTTTTTACAATTTTTTTTTTTGTTCATTTTTCAGGACTTTATTTGACTTTTTAGGGATTTTTTTAAAGGACATTATTTGATTTTTAGAGATTTTTTCAGGACATTATTTGATTTTTAGGGATTTTTTTAGGACATTATTTGATTTTTAGGGATTTTTTTCAGAACATTATATGATTTTTATGATTTTGCCCCCAGTGTCTAGTAAGGCAAGGAATATGACAGGTGAATAAATAGGTTTGCTGAAATGTTGGTGGATAGAGGGAAGACAAAGGCCTTTTATCATGGAGACAATACGGATGCAATTTTCAAGGGCTATTGTGTGATGGGACAAGAGACTGGATATGACAATGTAAAGCAGTGACATGGCATGAGGGACATGTCAAGGTTTTTGAAACTATGTTTAAATTTTGCGTCCTTATGTTAGATCAAGATCAAGGAATGAAAAAGAGTGTATGGATAGTGATAAGATATGGATAGTGTTATCATTGATTAAAAATGGGCTTTTCTTTTCCCATGATTGGCTATGGTTTGTTGAAATTTTGAGTAGGGCGCTTTTTCAAATGCTTCAGCTTTGTTTTAGGCCTCAAGGGTTCAAGGGTTTTTGATTTTAGATCCTCTAATGTTTGTTTAAAACCCTCTGGTTTCTATTCTTTCATTACTTTATTCACTTAAGTAATGGGTCACGGGATCGTAGGAAGTGTCCCCCCTTGTTGTTTGCCTAGGCGATCATGTTAATTAATCGCAAAATTTATGCCTTATATGTTTTTCTCCTAAAGTTGTCAGGCCCAGTAACTAGTGCGCATCTCGCGGATGGATCTACGGCTTTCGCTATTTCGCTAGGTGAAGTTGCACGTAGTTTAAAACCAGCGAAGTTGCGAAAATGACATGGCATGCCACCTAGGCGTCTAGCTGGTTGATGAGAGCAAGTAAAATGGCGACACGTGGCATAAGTCACAACAGTCAGCAGGTCAGGATTAAAGGCTAAAAGGTGGGCCCCAGAGGTGAGTCAGATCGCAAGTTGGGAGATGACCTGGCGGATACAACTGTCAAGAATTAACTGGAGCCTAGTGGCTTTCTCTCGGCATATGAAAAAGTGACGAGTCAGCTTCGAAGGTGACTGGATGCCAGGTGTTCATAGTGAGTCAAAGGGCCCACCACTCCCGAAAGCCTATTCAGATGGTTAAATGTTGATCACTTAAAAGATGATCTGACGGCCCGCGCTATTTCGCAAGGGTAAGATGCTCGTGCTTTAGACCCTGCGAAATAGCGAAAGTGAACGAGAGTCATCCACGTGTCATGATGAAAAGTGACAAGTCAGCTCCGAAGGTGACTGGATGCCAGGTGTTCATAGTGAGTCAGAGGGCCCACCACTCCCGACAGCCTATTCAGATGGTTAAATGTCGATCACTTAAAAGATGATATGATGGCCCACACTATTTCACAAGGGTAAGATGCTCGTGCTTTAGACCCTGCGAAATAGCGAAAGTGAATGAGATCCATCCACGTGTCATGATAGATGGCAACGTGTCTGGCGACACGTGGTCTAAGAAGAAAGTTGTGGGCCCGCCAAGGTGGAACCGGTAGTATAAAAGAAAGACACGTGGCCAGCATTAAGTTGAATGCGAAAGAAGTTTCAAGGCTAGTGGTTGAGTGCCATGTGGTATCATGTAGCCAATAGAGAAGTGGGACCCAGCGCGGAGCCAAAGTTGTTAGTTAGTATAACGCTCAATCAAGTTTCTTTTGATTGGACGGTCGGCGCTATTTCGCAGGACCAAGCTGCCCAATAGTTATGCTTCGCGAAGTTGCGAAAGAGCAAAATGAAAGACTTGCAGGAATGTTGTGACCCGTTGGAGCGAAAAATATGAATTCTCCTATGAATTCAATTTTGAAGGGACGGCCGAAGCATGCGGAATCAATGTTGTAGTTAAGACCCTGAGTACAATATTTGATTTCCTATCAACTGGGTGAAGATATCTTTTAAAGAATTTTGTAGAGGAGCAGATGCGGAGCTATTTTCTTGAGGTACAGAGCAAGTCAGTTCAGTTGCAGAGCAAATTCCTTCAAGTTAAGAACATGTTTTCTCGTACTCCTGTGTAGCAATTCCTGTGTGGTGTGTTTTAGATAAGATATTGATTCGTCACAGAAGTGTCTAGGAGTGGTATTCATCTCTTACATTTTTTAAATGGCTCCTAAAAGAGAATTTTTTGGCAAAGTCAATTATTCAGAAAGGAGTGTCTGTGATGATTTTTTAGAACAGTTGACGTTGTCAACTAATCAGGCATCAAAAGCAAAAGAATTAGTGCCTAGAGCTCCCTGTTTAAAGATAGGAGAAGGACTGTATGACAAGGGTAACTGGTTAAGAGACCCACAGGTTGGATTGTCTGGGTTGGGGTTATTTAAGATTGGATTTGGAATGAGAAAATCTCTAGCCCCGCAAAACAGTATTTGGGAATTAGATGTTGGGAAATTGGTAGTTCCAGGGGTATTTATAGACATAGATTTGTGACCCAAAATTGCGCTTAACTATGATCCAGTCACAAGAAGCATTCGGGATATAAATGGAAAAACCCTTATTGAGATTAATGCTGAAGAATTCAGGAAGGCTTTTGGGCTCAATGAGTTTACCAATTTTATAGAGCCCATAAACTTCAAATCATTAGCTCAAATTTACAGTGCACAGAGGAGTCATCTCAGGAACGGGCCTCTCAAGGAATTTTTTGTGAAGATAGGTGGGTTGACAGTTGTAGGACCCAACACACAAGAGCCCTTTTCATTGAGTATGTTCACCCTGAGGGCTAAAGGAATGTATTGGGCACTTTGCCAAGTTTTGGGAGAAGATGCTGAAGCAAATATGCCAAATCACTACCTGTTAATGATTGCTCAGATTTTGAATCCTTCTCTTGCAATTACATTTGATTATGCCTCTTTCATTGCTGATGCTATCCATGGAGGGTTAATAGGAATAAAGAATGGAAAGGTGGATAGGCCTTTCGGATGGTACTCACTCCTGATGCATCTATTTCTCTTCAAGGGTGGTGATTACTTTGGCAGTGGACTGGACCTTGTTAAGGAGAAAGAAGGAGAAAAAATGCCGGTACAATTATGGAGTACTGTGTTGTCATGGGATAGAGAGGATGTCAGTTTCTTGAAGTTTGACAAATACTTTGCATCCAAGATTAGGACTCTCCTCTGCTCAGAGAACCCAAGAATCCCCAAGGTTCTTTTGGAATTCATAAGACCAAAAGAATTTGCAGAGAACATAAAAATTGTTCATAACTGGGGTGACATTTACTTGTATCCAGTCTCGACAGTTTTCAGAGTGTTTGGTTTTAGAGGCACCCCATTCTTGCTACCTTACCAGGTCCCTCTCAAAGTGGCAATTGCAAAGATCCTTAGAGAAATTGGTGGTGTACAAGAGGCAGAGTTGACAGGCAGGGGTAAAGGGACTATTTTCCCTGCAGCTACCATAGCCCACCAATTTGTAATAACAAAAGGAGGTTGGAATTGCTTTGAGGATTTTCTCAAGCCTTATCATTTGTCCACTGCAGTGTCCAGGTGTGTTGATCCAGAAGACTTCTTCAATGGCATGTTTAGAAAGAAAGCAGCATGCAGAGGTAGGCCCCATCAATTTCAGTTTCCTGAAGACCTCATCAGAAATGAGTTTGATCTAGATGAGCAAGAGCTAAGAAAAGAGAAATGGGTGGCTTATAAGAAAGCCTTGGATTTTGTGCATCAGTTTGATGCCAGCTATGACCCATTGTCTAGCTTTTTCCCTCTGGAGGAGAAAATAAAGTTTTTAATTGTTTGCTTTAAAGATGTGATGCAGACCCTAAAGGAGAAGAGGGAAGCTATAATCAAAAGCAACCCTGAAAAGTTGAGAATGATCCTAAGTAGGTCAGCTTCCAGCAAAGCAATCCCTCCTGGTGATTATACACTGCATAAGAAATCCAGTTATAGTGTGCTAATGCCTACGACAAGGGAGCCCTCTACCTCTAAAGGAAAGAGGAAGATACAAGATGTCATTGACATCCAAGAAAGCCCAAAGAAGCAAAGGGTAGGGAAAGAAGTACAATCGGATACAGCTTTGTATTCCCCATCCCAATCCCCTATCCATATAGGAAATGAGCAAGCAATAGCTAAGCAACTCCTACAGTTAGGTAGTCTAGGGGAAATTGCCTACACTTATGATGAAATGGAAGAAGGAATGCCAAAAGAACCCATTGCTACTGAAATGGATATTACCACCACTGAACTCAAAGGCCAGGAGTGGGATCCTAAGATAAAGCAGACCAGTAATGCCTTCTTGGCTGACAACAATTTTGTCACATTAGAAGCATTTATGCAGTTTATATGGAAACAGAACATAGATAAATATAATGCAAGATGTGAAAAGAGAAAGGCTAAGCAGCCTAATAAAGATCCAACCATAGTAGAAGAGGAAATAAAGCAAGAGATGATGGAAGAGTTCAAAACCATCACCCCTGAGCAAGGGAGAGATATGGTAGCACAAGTTGGAGTGCTTATTCTACCCGAGTGGGATATAGCAGACGCCCTGGTACTAGACGCAGTGAGGAAGGAGACCAAACCCATGGAGCGGATTACTTTCAATAAGGATAATGTTGCACTCGTCATGTGGTCTCTCAAGAGAAATGAGAGTAAGAAAAGAAAAGACACCCTAGGGTCAAGTTACCTTGGTGGGATGATGGTGAAGAGAGTGCAGAGTACAGGGGTAGTGGAAGCTGCTAGCACTGTGTTAGAGACTGCAAAATTTAGTGTTGCAGTAGCAGAAAAGGAAGCCAAAGAGAAAGAGGCCCTCCAAGTCAAGTTGGAAACAGTTTTGAAGGCCTATAACAATGCTAAGGAGGAGGTAAGAGGTAAAGATAGCATCATTGCTAAGCTGCAGAGCCAGTTGACTGGACAATACCATCAAGGTGAGTCTTCAACACTGATGATTTCCTCTTCTCCTGCAAGGCCTCCACCTACTAGCCCTATCATTGAGTTTCCACCATCTCCAGTACCCTCCAGCTCTCAAATGGTTGAAATTACTCCTCAAGAATTAGAAAACTTAAAACAAGCTCAGGCCTTATATGCAAAGAAGTATGAGGAGAGAGTAAGGGCTACAATTTCCAGTTTTGTAGATACAATGAATGCCTCATTGTTCTACAACAATGTAGGTAAAATTATGGATATATGGAATGAGATCAGGGGAGACAAGGCCATTTTGACACCTATTTTTGACAAATGGAGGCCTAGGGAGCAAGATTCAGAGTTTATGTGTGTATCCTGCGATGAAGCAAGGGCCAATCCCATCATTAAATCCACTTCTGACATCACTAAAGTTTTAGTACAATTAGCAGCAGAGATGGATAATGTTGATAGGAAGGTTAGTTTGTGCAAAAAGGAGTATACTGATCAAGTTTTTGAGTTGCTCCCAGGAGTTTTTGCTAGCCCAGATCAATTAAAGGACAAACAAATGTGGCTTAAGGAGATAGAAGCTAAATTGTCAGCAAGAGTTAAAGGAATTATTGATCTAGATGATGCTTATTTCTTTGTTTTGACAATACAAGAGATAGAGAAAATTAAGTCACATTATGGTTTTCTCAATTCAGAAGTCAACAAAATGAGAAATTCTTGGAAAAGGTTGACCAAGACTAAGGATAAAGTGATTAGTTTCTTATGGCTGACAGAAGAGGTGTATGATGAGTGGACAACCAAATATGCCACCCATGATCCAGAACAGTTGGAGAGCACCCCTGAAAAGGTAGAAGAGGTTGCAACCAAACAGCCTATTGAAGAAACTGTAGAGGCCGAAAAGAGCTTGTAACTGTTTTTGCGAAAAGCTTGTAACCTCTTTATTTTGAAAGAAATGATTGTAACAAACTCTCCTCGAGAAGTCTGAAGCTTTGTGCATCCATGTTGTTATAAATGGATACCAGGACTAGAGGAAAAAGGATCGCAAAGAATTGTAAGAAAATGCTGCAAAAATTTATCTGAGCTTTTCTAAGTCTAATGGAGAATATTCAAAAACTTCTTGTAATATTTCTTGAACTTAATATCAATATACAGACCATCGGTTTTGAGTGAAGCTTTGTGTCGTCTTCAAGTGTGTTTACAATTTGTTTACTGTTTTCATTCTAAATAATCCAGGGTTATTTTGTTTGAATGGAATTGCAAAGCAATTTTTAGTAAAAGTGTTCGCTAGCTTTTCGCTTTAGGAGGGAGATTAAAGATGCGGGGATCACTCATACCAGTAAACTCTTTGGAAGAGACTTTGAATTTTGATGATCATAGCTTAATTTGGAATGCATAAGTTCTCGTAGGTGTCAGGCATATACAAGGATTAATAGAAACCAAGCCAATGGGATGCATAAAGATATTTTGTTTGAGGAGTATTATTTGAGTTTAGATGATTTTGTGACCTTGGATAAGGCACTGGTATTGATTGAAGTTGTTTATTGCATGTTTTGTTGATCGAAATGCTGAATTTAAGTATAATTTTCATTCTTTATTTTCAGTTAATTTCAAGGTGAATAGATCCACTGGTTTTCTAGACTGGTTTGTTGTGGGTTTATGTTTGAAAGTGTGAATTCAATTCACAAAGGTATACCCACTTGGGCTCTGAGTAAGTCTGAAGTGTAGAAGGTTCAATCAAACCTTGTCATATGTTGTCTTGAGAATTTCCTTATCTTTGATGTCTCTTCTACACCGAGTTAAATCATATTATTTTAAGGATGTTAAAGAGAATCAGATTTTGAAGACAACAGATAGGATAAGCAAGACCAAGAATGGATAAGGGACATGGACTGAAGGTCAGGATAGGCTAAGGGATAGTAGTAGAAAGTTGCAATAAGCTAGGGAATATGGATGAAAGGTTGTAATAAGCAAATGGATAAAGACCAAAAGCTATGATGGACTAAAAGTTGCAAACAAGAGGCATGATGCTCATGACAATCCTCAGCCTTGTCAAGATCAAAGGTGGAAAGGGAAACTGGACATGAGGGACAATAGGATATGAAGGGTAATGACAGGGGATCGATAGGATAATGGAACAATGAAGGACAAAAGGATATGATAGGATAAAACTTGTCCCCAAGTATATGGAGGAGGAAACTTGCCCCCAAGTGTGGTGTGCAAGAAGTTCATAAATTACACATGATGCCTGTTTGCTAGGTTTTCATCACGGTACTTGCCCAAGGCGCCTGTTTGCCAGGTTTTCACCAGTGGACGAATTATTTTTGCTTTACTTTTTTTCTTTTTTCTTTTTTTTTTTTACTTTTTTTTTTGTATTTTGACATTTTAGTCGAAAATGGACACATGATAGGGGATGGAAGAAGGACTTAAGCATCTTTTTTTTTTTTGGATAGTAGCCTTAAAAAAAATGGACCATGACCTTTAAAAGTATGCTCAAAGACATTGGTAGGATAAGGACATGGAAAAAGAGATAAAATTAAGGCAAGGATTTATGCAAAGGATTGGACCGAAGGGATGGAAAATATGCATTGGATAATGGATAGGGTATTGGAAGAATTGGGCTTCATTGGATGGAAATGAAGGCAAGATCAACATTGGAACACACCTTGAGGGGTGATGGATTGATGGAGGAAAAATGGATCTCAGATTGTGAGATTTGGATGGAGGAATAGCTTGGGATTTTTGGACATAAGGGCCCAAAATGGATGAAGAAGGTGGTGGAGGAATAGACTTGTAAGGTTTGGATGGAGGAATAGCAATTGTAGATGCCAATTTTGATGTTTCTTTAGGCTTTTGTGCTTCAAGGAGCTGCTTAGGGATCCACATGGTTTTTGATTTTTCATGCTTTTGTGGTTCCTTGGAGTGCATTGCTTGCATAAGGGATTTAGGAACCCATATATATTTTGAATTTTGTTTTTGAGCAATGGGCCTTTGTGACCTTTTGGATTTTTTCTTTTCTTTTTGGATCATATTTTTCTTTTCTTTGACATGTTGATTAGATTGGACATGTTGATCCTTGAATACATGTGGATTTTTAGACTTATGACTTTTATGCTTGGCATCCAAATTGCTTGGAGGGGGAAAGGAATGCATGGATGGATAGGAATGAAGTGGAGGTCTTTTGCATGGATGAAAGTTACTCAAATATGTGTTCCTTTGCTAACCTTACATAGTGGACGAAGGAATATAAGGACCTAAGATGGATGGAAGGGATAAAGGGGAAGGGATATGTTTGGATTTTGAAGGGATGTTGGATTTAGTAGGGGTACCCACATCTTGAGGAATTTCACTAAGGCCATGACCCTTAATATTTTCTTTAACATGAAGGGATTCTTGCTTATGGAGATCTACTCCTTTGCCTTTATGAATATCTTCACTTGTAGGATACTCTTTTCTTTGGGAAGAAGATGCAAGTCCATTATGAGGTTGATATGATATGAGAGAAATAATGAGATCTTGAAGTGGATTGGATTGCACCAAAGTGGAAGAACCCATTATGCATGTCGAGGGTTCATGAACATCTTGCACTAACATGTTAGAATCATGAGGGGGATTACGATCATGAGGGGGACTAGGATTGTGTAGTGGACATGGTTCAATGACAGGCTCTTCAAGAGATGGAATGGGAGAAATAATGGGATCATCAAAAGAAATGCAATCTAGGAGTGTATATGAAGCATTAAGACAAGGAGATGGAGGAACAAAAGGATCTTGTGGAGGATTTAAAGGAATAATTTGATCTTGACAAGGAGGAAGATCATTGGAATCCTCTTTAAAGGTGCTTTGCTCTTGACTTTTAATGGGATCATCAGAAAGGATGGAAGGGATATCTTGATCTTTCTTAGGAAGTGGAATGTCAATGGGATTTGAAAGGACATTGTGTTCTTGGATAGAATTGACAGGAATAAGTGAATCATTACGAGTGTCTAGGGAAATGGGATCTTGGTCAACAATTGGATGGGATGATAAGGTTTCAAGATCTTGATCTTCATCTATTTCAAGACACGTTTCTTCATACTCTAAATTATCCTCTTGACATGGGGTTGGACTTTGGATATGCATGGGGGATTTTGGCAAGGGATTAATGCTTTGGCATGAAGGAAATGCACTTTGAACATTTGTGATGGATTCTGGCAAGGAATCAATGCTTGAACATGAGGAAGAGGGACTTCAAATGGGGTACTCTAAAACAGGTAATGGCAATAAAGTGCATGGTGGCATTGGGTCTTGTATTTCTAAAACATGACAAGGATGTGCATCATGAATTGGATTATCTTGGCAATCAATTATGGATAGCCCTTGGATAATTTCATCCTTGGGTGTATTGTTTGATGAGGACAATATGGAAGGTTCTTGGGAAACTTCTAAAGGTGTAGGGATAGATGCCATTGGAGAGTCAATTTGTTTGTGGGGGGATGAGGCATTTCTAGACATAAGTGTATTATCTTGATCTTCCTCAAAGAACTCACTTGGTAATTTCCTTAAGATCCTTGCAATAAGGCCATCTTTCTTTCGAGGTTTTGACATAGTTGTATCTGGAATTTGAACTTGTTTGGTAAGAAGTTGGTTCTGGTCTGATGTCATGTTTTGATATTGGACTTGGTTCAATTGTTATGACATGTTTGAAACTTGGGTTGGTGTGTGTTGCAACCTTTGTTTTTGAATGTTTGGTTGTGGTTGTTGACATTGATATGTTGATTGAACTTGTTGATATTCCACCATTGGTTGAACTATTTGTGGACATTGTATAGTTGGTTGGACATATTGTTGAAATTGGACTATTGGTTGTGTTGGTTGTATATGTTGGACCATTGGTTGTGTCTGTTGGAAATGTTGAACAATTGGTTGTGATGGTTGAAAATCTGATTGATAGTAAACACCTTCTTGTTCTTGTTGTGAAGGCACATAATGTTGTTGTCTCTTTTCTTGAAATTGTTTCATCATCTCTATTTGTGAGAGGAGATCTAGTATGTTTGATCATTCGATAAGAGATCTTACTTCAATTGGCTCAATATTTGGATTTCGACCTGGAAATTTTTTAAACATTTTGGACATTTGTGATCTATTCTTCTCAATGTTTTTCACTTTTTGTTCCAAAATCTCCTTTTCTTGAGCTAGTTTCTCCTCTAGTTTTTGTATTTGGACATTTACGTCATCATGATAAGTTTGATCCAAGTTCTGAGACATGAAGAGATTGGATTGACATGATTGATTTCTCAATTGTGATGACATGGATTCGTAAGAAGGTTGAGACGTCATTTCAACAAACATGTCACTATGCAATGCAACTAATGGGATTGACAAATGCAACCTAAAAGGATGACAATGCAACTTAATGTTTTTGTACCTTTTGAATTTTTGGAGACAAACTTTTGAAATGCAAAGCTAAAGACACTACCTTGGGAAATTGAAATGAAGTTAAGACCTTAAAGGACAAAGGACCAAATGACAATAGGACAAATTGAGAATGTCTCACCTATATGCTTGGATACTAAGCTAGGTTTGACAGAAATGATATTAATGAAAGGACAAATTTTAGACAAGGTCAAGACTCCCTAACAACAACTTAGGGTATCATCCAAAGTTTTGATTTTTCAAGTTTGACAAACCAAATTTTTTAGACTAAATGCAAGAAGGCAATGATTATGACAATGACTTAGGATATGATATGACAAGATGAAGCCAGGACAAGATGACAATACAATGATAAGGATATGTGAAGACCAATGACTTGGAATATGCAAAATGCAACCTAGGCAAGACCTAATTTTAGCATGACAAGGATAATGCACGAATATCACCTAAATAGAAATCTAGCTTGGATATGACAATGAAATGCAAACTTAGAGAAATGATTTTGAACCTAGGTGCAAAATGAGGACGCTTGCAATGAAAAGGACTAAAATGAAGGGAGATGACAATATGTCCTAGGACCTAAGTTGGACTATGCAAAACCTAGCCTAAAGTGACATGAATTTTGAAACAAAGATATTCAATGTTTTGACAAGCCATGTTCAAATGTTGGATGAATACTTGGACAAATTTGGACTTTTGTTTGGATTTTGTTTTGAATTGAAGGTTGTTGATTTTGAAAAACCAAGTTGATTATGAGCACTTTTGAAAGTTTGTTTTTGATTTAACCATTGACAATCACAGAAGACAAAATGTTTGTTTGACTTTGACTCAAGACAATCAAGCACATTCACAACAAATCCTATGGCTGGCAAGGGCAATATCTGTTGAATCCTCTAACCATAAAATACAACACTCAGCCAGATAGCTAGATGCTTGGTAGCACTGGCTCCCCCTTACAGTGCACTCACTTCTTGGGCATACCAAGCTTCGAGTTCAAGGGGCATCACTTCCCAAGAACTTGCTATCTCTAACTGAGGAGTACATGAGAGGTGTCTTTGGCATGCATGTATCACAATGCCTGAGCCAATAGATAGAAGGATTTTGGCTTCTAAAAACAAGAGATTCTAGTAAGGGCATCCGTTCGAGTGGGTATTGATCCGGCAAATAAATCATCGCAATACCATTCCAGCACCCGTTGTCTACAACTTTCGTTGCATCCATAGTTATTTAGAGTGGTTTGGAAGAGCTTGGCTTTAGCCCGTCACCACTTTGGGTCGTTCCCTCTCACCAGTGCCTGTGCGAAGTGCTAGGAAAATCGGGAGGCAGGCCCAGTTCTAAGGGTTAAAACATGCAATCAAATTAAAAATAGACAAAGCATGCATGGTGTTCATTAACCTTTAAGAAATGAAATGTGCAACTACTTTAAAAATCGCAAGCAAGATGTTTTAATGAGAGTCTTTGACCGCGTCCTGCATAAGATTCGTTAGTAGTTGCATTTTAGTCTTCGTCACACGTAACGCCAAAATGTTGCACAGAGAATTAGTACCAAAGAAAAACCAGAATACAAGAAACAGAATGAAAACAAACAAATTTGCAAGTAAAAACAACTGATTTCACCTCTGTTCCAGCCTTACACAGGCGCAAAATGACTCAACCTAGGCGCAGAACCCATCAACACAAGCGCATAACCCATCAACACAGGCGTAGAACCCATCTACACAAGCGCAGAACCCATCAACACAGGCGCAGAAGTGTCCAGAAAGCTCTGAGTCACCCTGTTTCTTGAGTTTTTCACCTGCAAACAGCTCAAAAAGCACTCAAAACATGGTTAAGGGGTTAGTTCACGTCGGGTTCACCAAAATGTAGACCAGGAAATTGGAAAGCATCAAAACAAATAGCAATTAGGACAATCACAAAACCTAAAACTGCAATGAAAGCAATCCTAATCCAATCAATGAAGACATAAAGACAAGATATTCAAATTGAATGAAATTGAAGCAAACCGATGCAGATATCTCCTTCATGTGGCTCCATTGTTCTTCTTTCACCTTCAAATTTGATGTGGATCTCACCTACAAGTGCAAAATGCATGTGGAAAGCAAGTTGTTGAGAGATGAAATTCGTAGCATAAGGTTACGAGAAAATGTGATTGATTGATTTATTGATTGAAGAAACTCATCCAATTTATAGACAAATTGGAGAGAGGACAAGATTAGCATGAAGAGATTTGAAAGGAAATTCAAATCAAGAATGGCAAAATTATGACAAATGACAATTTTCTATGCAAGGAGTATGACAAATTATGAGAAATTATGACAAGTTGCTATGCAAAATGCATGACAAATTATGACAAGATTGAAATAGAAATAGAAATTAGAAATTAGGAGAAATTAGCAAATTAGAAAATTGAGGAAAAAGATGAAATAGAAATTAGGTGAATTAATTAATAGGTTTTCATCCATTAATTAATTCATGAAAGAGACCTAGGACTAAATAAATAGATTTATTTAACCCACAAAGAAGAAGAAAAAGGATTAAATGAACAAATCATAAAACCCTAGAAATTAATGTAGGTACGATCATGATTCTGATTAACAAAGGATCAATGTTGATAAATGATGGAGATTGGTTGACAAAAATCAATGACAAATTGACCAAGATTGACAAGGAGATCAAATTGATAGGCGCCAATTGACGAGGAACAATGACTAATCGGTCCAAATTGACATGATTGAAAAGGACAAGGATTGATGACAAATCGATCGCAAAATGACAAGATTGACAAGGACAAGGATCGATGACGAATCGATCACAAAATGACGAGATTGACAAGTTGATAATCGCAAATGATTACTAACAAGCTAAAGATGATTGAAAGATTGACAAGAGGACAAAACCCTAATTCTATCATCGATTAGGATTGATGATGTCCAAAATGATGATAAATGAGCACGCACCATGATGCGACAGGATAAGATCGACCAAAATCATGACTGAAGATTGCTATCGACAAGACCTAATTTGGAAGCGAGAAAAATGAGGAATGCAGAAGATGGACTCGATGCTCGCAAATGATAAAGACCAAGTGCGCAACATAGAAGAAATGTTAATGCAACGCAAGAACCCTAAAATAAGGCAATGCGCAAATGTTAAAGTATGACTCCACAAGCGTTGACCATTTTTAGACGTCTACAGTAATATCTTTTAGAGCCGACCTACTAAAATTGGTCTTAGGTTATGGTATATATGTAAGATCTTATTTGTAAGATCGATATGCGATTGAGAAGAGGAATTGTAAGAAGGTATATGCGAGAATAAGCAGAGCCTTACACACATACATCATTTGAAGGTGAAGGAAGGTTTTAGTGAAGGCAATTAGAACTACACCGGTAGTGAATCCATCATATGAAGATGTTATTTTGAGTAGTACATCATTATTGAATTTAACCATCCAATTGTAGTCAATATGACTCCTATTTGTGTTTGAGCAGAGAGCTCTAGTTGCTTGGCCTTTCTGCATGTGCAGACCCCATTTGTATACACATACTATCTGTAGTAGTATCATCTGATTATGGGTGTTGTTTCCCACTATGGTTTTTCCCCTTACAGGATTTCCACGTACAAATATTGGTGTTATGTGTTGTGGATGTTATTTTCTTTTTGTTTCATGCATTAATCTTTACCGATACTGTAATTAACTGATAAACTATCTACCGACATAAAGTTTGGCTTACCGGTATTAAGCATTAAGGTTGGTTAAGTTGTTTTTGGTTTGAATTTATTTGACAACAGATTCACCTCCCCTCCCTCTCAGTTGTCTCTGGGACCTAACAATTGGTATCAGAGCTTAGTCCTCTTTTTGCAGAAGTTTAATAGCTTGAGGAGATCCAATGTCTACTAACTATTTCAAGAAGGACAATCCTAAACTTGATGGAACCAACTATGGCATATGGAAGATCGGAAAGGAGACACATTTGAATTGCATTGGAAAGGACATCTGGAATGTTGCAAAGAATGGCTATACTGCTCCTACTCCCGGTCAGCCTAATCCACCTACCTTAGGAAAAGATCAAGAAAATGATTGCAAAGTAAGGGAAGCAATTTTGAGCACATTATCAGATCAGCAAATCATGGGATTATCATATAGGTCTATTGCTAAAGCTATTTGGGATCATTTGGAAACATTGAATGAAGGAGATTCCATAGTCAAAATTACAAAACTTGAAAGCTTCCGGGTCAAGTATGAAAATCAAAAAATGGAAGAAGATGAAAGGATTTCTGCTTTTATAGAAAGAGTAAATGAAATTGTTTTGGGTATTAAATGTTGTGGAGGAACCTTAAGTGAAGATGAAATTGTTTCAAAAATTTTAAGAGGATTGCCACCGGCATAGAAAATGAAAGTTATTGCTATAAATGAGTTGAGAACAATGCCTAATACATCAGTAACTAGGGATACATTGATTGGAAAACTTCAGCTTTTGAAATTGAGGAATTTGGTCTTGTTGCTACTATAAAGACAGATTTATCTTTTAAGGCAACAACATCATCTACACCATCATTTGAAAAATCTGATTGGAAAGCATTTTATGCAAGAGAACTTGAGGAAAGCGGGAGAGAAAATGAAGAACTTGAAGTACTATTTGCAAGGAAAATGCCTAAAGGTCCAGTTGGAAGTAAGTATGAAGGTAAAGCACCCTTTAAATGTTTTAACTGTAATAAGATTGGTCATATGGCTTCAAGATGCCCTGATAGACATACTAGACTAAGAGAAGAAGCTAGAAGAACATACAAGCCTAACCCTGAATATCAGAGATACAGATTTAAGAAGAATAAAGATAAATCCTGTTATCTTGCTGATGAAGGAGTCACCAATGATTCTGATGAGGTTCCGGCAGACAATGGATGGGTTTTTGTTGCTATAATAGAAGATCAACCGGCACCTACTATTCAACCGGTAGAGCAGGCCCTGGCAGCTAAAGTTGAAGTTAAGGATGAATGGATCATTGATTCAAGATGTTCACATCATATGACTGGTGATAAAAGTAAATTCTTGAACTTTTAGGAATATAATGGAGGTTTGGTAAGATTTGGAGATGATAAAGCTTGTTTGATCAAAGGAAAAGGTACTATGTCTCTTGATGGTAAGCATAATACCGACAATGTTTACTATGTAGAAGGTTTAAAGCATAATCTTTTGAGTGTTGGTCAATTAGTTGAAAAAGGATTTCTGTTACAATTCAAGAATGGAAAATGCAAAATTATGAACAGAACTGGTTTGGAAATTGCAACCAGTAATCAAACTAGAGGTAATATCTTTCATTTGAATAACAATGAAAAGACATGCTTGATTGCACATATTGATGAAAGTTGGCTATGGCATAAGAGGCTCTGTCATGTAAAATTTTGATTGCATGGTAAAAATCAGTACTACTAAGGCAGTTAGAGACTTACCTAAGATTGTTAAACCTCACAATCTGGTATGTAAGGAATGCCCATTTGGAAAACAAGTTAAAGAATCTTTTAAAAGTATTCCAGAAAAATCCAATAATGCTCTTGACTTAATTCACACTGATTTATATGGTCCCGCTAGAACTAAAAGTTTACAAAGTGATAGATATTTCATGCTAATCATTGATGACTATTCTAGAATGTGTTGGGTTACTTTTCTCAGAGAAAAATCAGAAGCACTTGGGAAATTCAAACTATTCAAGGCAATGGTAGAAAATGAAACCAGTAAGAAAACCAAATGTCTGAGATCAGATCAAGGAGGTGAATTTACATCTAAGGAATTTAATGCATTCTATGAAGTAAATGGAATCAAAAGACAATTATCAACACCTCGGACACCACAGCAAAATGGAGTTGTAGAAAGGAAGAACAAAACTATCTTGGATGCAACTAGAAGTATGTTATCAGAAGAAAATATACCACATGTATATTGGAGAGAGGCAGTAAGCACAATGGTCTATACATTCAACAAAGTTCACATCAAAGGAGAAACTGGTAAGACCCCTCATGAACTATGGTTTGGTATTACTCCTACTCTTAAATATTTCAGAATATTTTGAAGTAAATGCTATATTAGAAGAGATGAGTATATTGGAAAATTTGATCCTAGAAGTGATGAAGGAATATTTCTTGGTTATTCATCTAAGAGCAAGGCATATAGAATTTTTAACAAAAGATTGCAGAAAATTGTTGAGAGTACAAATGTGAAGATTGATGAACAGTTTAGAGGAACTTCAAGGTATATAGACTCTGAACCGACAACATAGATATTGACAAATGAACCTACATTGAATCCACTAGTATAGAATGAAGATCTAGTTACACCGGTATCATCTAAAAATTCCACTGTAACTGAGGAACAACAGCAAACGAAGACACCCCAATATGTAAGATTGAACCACTCTGAAAATCAGATAATTGGGAACAAGTATCAAGGAGTTATGACAAGAGGAAGACTGGCAAATGAAGAGGTATTTCTTATTTCTTAAATTGAACCATCATCAATTAATGAGGCATGTGAAGATAAGCACTGGATTAAAGCTATGGAAAAGGAACTAGAACAAATTGAGAAGAATAACACATGGACATTAGTTCCCCGGCCTAAAGACAAAAATTTGATTTGAACAAAATGGGTATTCAGAAACAAAATTAATGAAGATGGGAAGGTAATCAGAAATAAAGCAAGACTAGTGTGTAAGGGATATTCTCAGAAATAAGGAATTGATTATAATGAAACCTTTGCACCGGTAGCTAGAATTGAGGCAGTCAGATTATTCTTGGCTTTTGCATCACACAAGAACTACAAAGTATATCAAATGGATATTAAATGTGCATTTTTGAATGGAGATCCTGAAGAAGAAGTTTGCATTGAGCAACCTGATGGATATTATTTAATAGATAACAAAGATATGGTTTGTAGGTTAAGGAAAGCTTTGTATGGGTTGAAGCAAGCTCCAAGAGCTTGGTATGCTAGATTGGATAAATATCTTTTGAAGATTGGATTTTCTACAGGTAATGCTAATAGAAACTTATACTATAAAGTGACTAATGATGACATCTTGGTTATAGAAGTTTTTGTTGATGATATAATCTTTGGAGGAGAATATGGATTATGTAAAGACTTTTCTATTGAAATGCAGCAAGAATTTAAAATGTCTATGATTGGAGAGATAAAATTCTTTTTAAGATTGCAGATTTTACAGACTGCTAAAGGTATATTCTTGAGTCAATCCAAGTACTTGAAGGAGTTACTAAAGAAATTTGGGATGGAGAACTCTAAACCGGTAAGCACACCTATGACTAAAAATGACAAATTATCACTAAGGGATGAATCTACACCTGTTAATCCGACTAGGTACAAATCTATGATAGGAGGTTTACTGTATTTGACACAAACAAGACCTGATATTATGAATGCAATATGTATTGTTTCAAGATTTCAGAGTAACCCTAGAGAAAATCATGAATCAATAGTAAAAAGGATTTTCCGGTACTTACAAGGCACTACAAATCTTGGTTTATGGTATCCTAGAGATAAAAACTTTGAATTATGTGCATACATAGATGCAAATTGGGCAGGAGATGTGGATGATAGAAAAAGCACCACCGGCGGAGCATTTTTTCTTGGAAGTAGATTAATTTCTTGGTTGAGTAAGAAACAAAGTTGCACATCTTTATGAACAGCAGAATCAAAATATGTTGCAGCAGCAACTAACTGTACATAGGTATTATGGCTTAAGAAAATGTTGAAGGACATAAAGATAAAATGCAAGGAACCTATAACTATCTATTGTGATAACATTGCAGCAATCGATATATCTAAGAATCTGGTACTACATTCCAAAACTAAACATGTTTCTATCAAATTGAATTTTTTGAAAGAGAATGTTGAAGCAAAAGAAGTAAAACTGGTTTATGTGAATACTAAAGAGCAGATTGCAGATATTTTCACTAAGCCTTTGCCTAAGGAGACTTTTGAATATCTCAGAGACCAGCTTGGGGTCATACCCCCACCAGTAGAGACTTAGACAATTGATGTTTGTCATCAACCGACGGAATTAACAGAGAAATCTTTTACTTTGGCTTTGATGTGGAGAGCTACTTTTCAGGGGGAGTAGTTGGTATACCGAATTGGTTGGTATTTTGTATTTGAACCTGGCTTTTGTATTGACTTTGGAAATTGATGTCAAAGGGGGAGAGATTGATATGGAAAAACACAAAAACACATGTTACTCTCAGGGGGAGAGATTGTTACTTTGGGAGAGATTGATTACTCTCTGTATCTGAATTTTGATTTCTGGTTATGATCTCTTTTGGGAGATTGTTGGTTTTTGGTATTTGGCATTTTTGTTTTGGCACTTTGATGGTTTTTCTATCTTGTGTTGCCATCAATTCCAAAGGGGGAGATTGTTGGTATTTTGGTTATATTGATATGGTTTTTTCATTGATGTCAACACCTATTAACACTTATCAACTCTGGCACTTTGGAGAATTGTCAATGTTCACCGGTATCTGGTACACCAACAGGATATATTGTTCACCGGCACCTGGAATGACATGGAAAACACCTGGTTATGTTGAGGACATCATTTGGACACTTTGTCTTGGAGATTTGTTCATTGGTATATTCGTATTTGCATATTTATTGTTACCGACAAATAGGTCCAGAATAAGCACCGACAGGCTTATCTATTCCAGATCAGCACAGCACACTTTGGAAATGATTTTGTTGTTATTGTAAATGCATTAAGCCGACATGTTGAATCAGATATTGCATCAGTTACTTGTAATTATTTTATTGTAATATCTTTTAGAGACGACCTACTAAAATTGATCTTAGGTTATGGTATATATGTAAATCTTATTTGTAAGATCGATATGCGATTGAGAAGAGGAATTGTAAGAAGGTATATGCGAGAATAAGCAGAGTTATACACGCAGACATCATTTGAAGGTGAAGCAAGGTTTTTGTGAAGGCAATCAGAACTACACCGGTACTGAATCTAGCATATGAAGATGCTATTTTGAGCAGTACATCATTATTGAATTTAACCATCTAATTGTAGTCAGTATGACTCCTATTTGTGTTTAAGCAGTGAGCTCTAGGCGCTTGGCCTTTCTGCATGTGCAGACCCCATTTGTATACACATACTATCTGCAATAGTATCATCTGATTGTGGGTAAGGTTTCCCATCGTGGTTTTTCCCCTTATAGGGTTTCCACGTACAAATATTGGTGCTATGTGTTGTGGATGTTATTGTCTTTCTGTTTCATGCATTAATCTTTACCGGTACTGTAATTAACTGATAAACTGTCTACCGGCATAAAGTTTGGTTTAGCGGTATTAAGCATTAAGGTTGGTTAAGTTGTTTTTGGTTTGAATTTATTTGACAACTGATTCACCCCCCCTCTCAGTTGTCTCTGGGACCTAACAGAATCATGTTAAATATACCTTCATAGACTATTGCCACACCCGATCATATAACATCAATCATTCATTCATCCATTAATAACATATAACATTTATTCATTCACACATTAATAACATATAACATTCATTCATTAACATATAGCATTTATTCATTAACATATTCACATTCATTCATTAACATATAACATTCATTCTTTCAGTTTTTACATATTATCAAAAATATGGTTGTCATAATATGATTACAATCTCTTTTTTTCTGTTTCTTTTTTGCAGCTAAATAAAAAAGAAGTGGAGTATCATTTTCTAAATCATTTGTCCCCCCTTCAGTTGTTCTACCCTCTGCTCATGATCTTACTGTATGCCTAGTCATGTACTCACGACGTGGATGTCGCTGCAAGGGGGGTCTGCTGCAATAACAAAGAAACATTTAATTGATATGTTTTATTATTATTGTTACAAGTATTTTTTTAACTAAAAGAACATTAGAGTGGCGCTCTTTACCTGATGGGGCCACATCATGTTTTTGATCTTGTCTTATAGCCTCATGCTCAACATGTTGAATGCCCTCTAAATCCTTTGGAGTTGAAACACGAAAGGTTAGTTTAATTAATACACCAATTGCAATTAAATATATATGTTTAAAAGATCATAGATTGGTACTCTTTACCTCTTGGGCCCACATCATGTTCCCGATCTTGTCTTATAGCCTCAAGATCAACATGCTAAACACCCTCTAAATCCTATAGAGTTGAAACATGAAAGGTTACATTAATTAATACACCGATTGCAATTAAATATATATGTTTAAAAAAACATTAGAGTGGTGATCTTTACCTGTTGAGCCCACATCATGTTCCTGATCTTGTTTTATAGCCTCATGCTTAACATGCTGAACACCCTCTAAATCCTCTGGAGTTGAAACACAAAAGGTTACATTAATTAAAACACTGATTACAATTAAATATATATGTTAAAAAGAACATTATAGTGGTCTTTGTGGGGGAGTGTTGCGAGATCATAATGGCAATCTTGTTTCAGCGGTAGCGCTCCCCTTGGGAATTCAAACTAACCACCTTGTTGAAGCCATAGAAGCATACCAAGGACTCAATTTAGCTAGAAAACATAACTACAAGCTTGTGTGGGTGGAGGGTGATTCCAAAACTATTATTAACTATCTTAAAGGTATATCGAAGCCCTCTTGGAATGTTGAAGTCTGAATTAATAAGGCTAGGTCAATTATTAACTCTTTTGATCAATGCTTCATATCCCATGTTTTTAGGGAGTCCAACTGTGTGGCCGACTACTTAGCTAATAAGGGAGTGAGAAGCACTTGCCAAATCAGCTAGACTAATGAGGATAAATCGGACACTGAACTCTATATGCTTTCTCTTCATGACAGAAGTCAAGGCAACTAATTTTATGAGTACTTTTGGCATCATAACTAGATATGTATCTAGAAAGATCGGTCCCTTCCCGCATATGGCATGTGTTTATAGTAGTTTAGTGTTATTATTACAGAATTAATTAACATGCTTTGTGGGTCGATATTGGCTTCATTTGGGCTTTCTTTCTCGGTCTAAAAGTTGTGATTTTCTTCAGTCACAGTGTGAAGAGAAGAATGGGTGGGGCTAGGAAAAGTGTTGAACCTCCAAGTTGTGTGCAGCTCAAGAAGGACAAGAAAATATGGAGGCTCCTAGATAAAGGGGGTGTTCCATATATTGAGAGGTTACAAGGGAGAAATAAGGATGTCACGACCTATTTCGAGAAGCATTGGAAAGATGGCACTATCACTCTGCATAGGCGTAAGGTGCTAATTCATGAGAGTTTGATTGCACAGGTCATTGGCCTCTCGATTGATGGGATGAAATATTATAGGGACAGAAACTATATGGAGATGGTGTCATGCCCAAAATTTAGCGCAAGAACAGAATAATTTTTTTTTTTTTAAAATGACAACTAAAAAACAATAAGTTCGCTAACACGAAACGCATTAACCGGTTTTGGTCTTAACTATGTTTAGAATGAACTTTATCTACTAACTTAAATAACGAAAATAATTTAAGATTAAAGATGGATTAATATGGGCTAGCTTATTGTCGCTCAACCTATTTAATTTATAATTAAATATCAACTTCATAATATTTAGTTCGTAAACATTCAAGCTATTTAAATTTAAAAAAAATATTAACTTTATTAATATTTATTTCATGAATACCTAAATCTATTTAAATTAAAAATAAATATTAATTTCATTAATATTTAGTTCATGAACTTCTCAATCTATTTAAATTTAAAATAAATGTTAACTTCACTAATATTTAAACAACTCATCTTATTTAATTCTAAAATCAAATATTACTTCATTATTATTTGTTTTATAACATCTCAACCTTTCGAAAATTAAAATTAAATAATTCAGCCCTATATATATGTGTGTGTGTGTAAATTATATATATATATATATATATATATATATATATATATATATATATATATATATATATATATATATATATATATATATATATATATATTACACCTAAAAGGGTTTACCCATGCAAACCCTAACCCTTATTTATTCTATAAAATAAGCCCCTTATTTTATTTTATTATTGTTAACCATGTTTTACCCTAGCCCTAGTCGAGCTAGAGTTTTCTCTTTTTTCTTCTATATTATTTTTTTTTTACATTCTCTTTACTTATTTACCCTAGCCCTAACCGGGCTAGGGTTCCATTTTATTTTCTTGTTTGCAGGGGAACTCGGGCAGCGGCCATGGCGGGATCAACCGAGATGCCACAGGGAAGGCAGCGACAAGTTTAACAGTGAGTGGCCGAATGTGGGAGAGGCGGCCGAAATGGTAGAGGCGGCCGAAGGGGGCTTGCTCCCCATAGAGACGGCGGCGCCGTCACTGTGGGTCGCCGCCCACAGTGGAGGCCGAGGCCTTCCATTGTGGGTTGCGGCCCACAATGGCGGCTGTGGCCGCCGCTGTGGAGCCCGCGCCCACTGTGATAAAGGGCCGCCCTACGGGGAAAACCGCAGGGACCGAGCCCTACCAAAAAAAAATTAAATATATATATTTTTTTTTATATTAAAACAAAATTTAAATCGCTATTTATTTTAATTTTATTTTTATTTTTTTAAATATAAATATATATTTTATATGTATATATAAATATATATATATGTTTATATATATAAATATATATATACATATATATATATAAATACATATGTATTTATATATATAAATACATATGTATATGTATATATAAATACATATGTATATATATATATATATAAATACATATGTATATTTATATATATAAATACATATATATATATATATGTACATATGTATTTATATATATGTACATATGTATTTATATATATAAATATACATATGTATTTATATATATAAATACATATGTATATTTATATATATAAATACATATGTACATATATATATATATATACATATGTACATATATATATATATATATATATTCCTAGCATTTTTAACACATGCAGGCATAAATACATTTTCTTTTTGGGTGATCATTATTCTATTTTTAGATATATATAAAAAGGAATAAATGGATTAATACTTTGCTATTTCATTTACAGCAAGGGTATATATTTTTTTTAAAAACAAAATACTTTATTTGCTAAAACGTGGACGTACTAAATTAACCTTGGATTTATCTCCTGCTTAAAGTAATTGACTAAATTAAAATTAATTTTATACAGCAAATTTAACAAGTTAAAATTTTACATTTACTAGATGAAATATCTATTTAGATACTAACTTTCTGAAATAAATGAAAGAATAATTTCCAGAACTTTATTGTACTATATTGCATTTACAGAAAACAGAACTATATATTTTATTTTCAACCTACAATATGCATGCAAATCTAATTTATGCCTTTCCTGTTTTATTTTATTTTTAAATGCATAAGAATGGAATAAATTTCCTGCTATTCAATTTATCATAAACACATCAGATATACCATTTTTTTTTTACTTTGGAAAAACTAATTTAGGAATACTCATTTCTTTTCTGCAATAAATAAATTTACTGATTCTGCAATTACTACAGCAACTAAATAGATAATAACTTTTTTTCTTTTTTTATTTAAAATCTATCAACAACTAAATCTCATATTTTCTGCAATTAAAAGGAAGACAAATTCGCAGATAAAAAGGAAATCACATAATTAAATGAAAATGATTTTTATATTTCAGTGGGCTATTGCATGCAATTCAAAGGCATTTCTTTTCAATTAGAAAGATGAATATATCTAGCTTTTTTACATTCCAAAAGTATTCTGCAAAATTTACAAGATAATTTCCTTATCTAAATAACAAATAACAAAATCCCATGTCTTTATTTCTATTTTACAATTAGACTCTCATTTCAACGAATGAGGATATATTTCTCCTTTTAAAACTAATATTTACAACTGCAAATAATTTTTTGCAACAATAACTCTTGCAACCTTTCACTTGTCCTATTCTTTTCTCCCGACCATCCTGCATATTAAATCACAACTATGACCATGGAGTGCTCACCTCCCAGCCTAGGCTAATTGGTAGCCACCCCTGAGCTCAGAGAACCAAGCCCTAGACAGGAAACAAACATGCAACACAAAGGGGACAAAATGCACACAATTTCAAACACACTCCCATCCCGACTACACTGCACCACACTTTGGTGATGACCTTTTTAAGGGTGGTAGTGGACCAATACCCTGAGGAGAACTGCAAGTATAGAAAAACATGTAGCCACCTCATGGCACAACAAATACATCAAGTATTGCAACCCCTTATTCCTTATGCCCCCAAAGGCATTCTAGCCTTATTTCCCTCCTTATGACCCCCATTGCACAAATAGGCCATGCAGCAAGGGTCACACAAAAATCTCTTGAAATCGCTCTCATAACGAGAGTCTCTCACTCGAGGGTTGTCACTGCTACCACCCACAAGATCCTCCTCTCTCCCAAGAGTAAGAGGTCTTGAAGACTCCCAAAACACATACAAAACATAATACAAAGGACCAAATGAAATCCCCAAAAAGGACATACAAGGAAACAGATTTCTTACACCAACATACTTTCAAACACATGCAAAAAGAAGCAATTTTAAGAAGAATGAAACCAACCTTAATCTGCCCAAAGGTAGGTTAGTATTGTTGAGGATGAGCTGCCCAATTCCACGGATCTTCTCCTTCTACCCTTAGTCAAAATTCTCTATTCCAAATCTATTCTATTCTTTTCAAAATTTCTCTTGTCTCCAAAAATGGAGAGTGGGTGATTACCCTCAAATTTTCAAATTCTTGCTTAAGAAGCTCATTGTGAGAGTTCTCACCAGTTTCTAAAAAAACTAAAGAGGAAGGTAAGATAGAATGGGAAAGGGAACTCTCATTCCAAAAGGAAAGTTTACAACTAGGTTCAATCTTCTAATTTCAATTTTCGCACAACTCAAAAAAGTCAAATTTTAGGGTGTCTAAAAGGTCACTTAGGAGTAGAAACTTGCCTAAAATTACCCCTAACCCTTAGGTATACCTTATGGGCTTTAGGAAACCCTATTAAACTACCCCTAGGTGTTCATTTAACCCATTTTAAACCCCTCTGAAGTTTATTTTCGGATCAAACCTATGTTGACCACCCCAAAGATTCTTTACCCAAGGTATTTATGACATCACGTTACATTAATTGAAAAAAAGCTATAGTTGAACACTTTCCCATCAAGAGACAAAAATAAAAATTCAAACTTAAATCCACACATGTGTCAAGTGACACAAAGAAAACACTGTTACAATATAATACATGAAATCATCTCTTGTGGATTTTACACAAATCAATTAAATAACACTTAACACACATGCATCATATACTGTTACGAATAAAATACAACACAAACAGGGTGTTGTCTCTCCAAATAGACAACCCTTGGCTTACGAACATACATAGGTCTAGATTTGGTTCTCCGTAATATTTCCATGGTCACGTGGATAACTGCCTGGGCATCTCAATTTACACATTAGTACTTTCAAATATCCACATATAATATAATTCAAAGGAATAATAATACACATCATCACTTGCATACAATTTACATCTGAACAAATTAAATACATCTTTTATCCAAGCAATTTCACATAAGCAATTCATCCTAATTCTCATAAACTTAAACATACATCATAATTCTATTATCATAGTAAAATCCTACAAATTCAATAATGACATTTATCACTGCAATTTCATCTTATTCAAAAATCATGTAGTGTTCTATCGCATAAAGCATATAAATAAATCATCAATATATAGCAATGTTATCCAAATCCTGAAATCATATAAATTCTAAATTCCAAAATGCATCAAAATAAAGTATCCATAATAGTCTCAATATAAAAACCACTAAAATGTCAGACTGAGTCGAGGTGAGGCCTCACAGATGGCAGTGTAAAACTTCCCTAAAAATGAAGAGGAGAGGGCCAAGATGGTGAAGAAAACGGTGAGCTACTATGGCATCTCTATCATCAAGGAATTATGGGCGAAACTCCTCAAGGTAATTATAGAATATTTCACTCTTGATGGTTGGTTCACTAGGGTTTATGGTCATCATTTTGTGCTTCTGAATCACTTATTTCATGGCATCAAGGTGTCCCTTCCTTTTTATCTGATGTCAGCCTTGAGGGATAATTTTAGGGACCATAACAAGAACCCTATCAAGTTCCCTATCCTCCATGAAGGGTTTTTGGTGCTTATTGACTCCCATTTTTGTGTCCTCCTTGCCCCGTCTAATTATATCCCTAATTCTTCTGAGGATGACACTAGCGGTGAGGAGTCGGGAGGTGAGGAGTCCAACTCAGACTTTGAGGTGGATTCTCCTCCCCCTTATAAAAAGGCCAAATTGGAGATTTCCCCGAAGGCTAAATCTTCTTTGGGTAAGGGTAAGAATGTGCGGAAGCAATTGGTTGTTTCTTCCTCGTCCACTTCGGCTGGCAAGGATTCCCCTATTTCTAGTGGTAATAAGGATAATTATGAGGGCTTCACAGGAGGTAATAGGGATTGCATGAAGCTTGACAACCAAAACCTTGAGAAGCCTCCTTCGCCACTTCCAGAGAATACCACCAAGGACCTTAATGCGAAGAGTGTGGAGCTGAGTGATAAGAAGGATGACTATGAGAATGTTTTAGGAATGGCCAAGGACCATGCCATCGATACTTTCAACATGTTTAAGTGGCTCTTTCATGAGATTAAAGAGGTCAAACTCAACCAAAGGGATTTGGTTAGCAAGATGGAAGCTATTCCTGTGGTCACTACTCAGGAAAATCAAAAAGATAGTGAGCAATGGATGGAAGACAAAAAGAAATCAATGGTGGAAGGCATCAATAGAGTTGTTGAGGACATTTATCAGATGCAAAAAATATTTGAGGATAGGTTCACCCCTTGGGAATAAAACTATAAGAAAATTCAAGCCACTCTCATGACAATTATGGACAACAGTCACAAGATTGTCAAACAGACTGCGGAAGCCATGAATGCCATGGTGAATAATTTTGACAAAGTGCAACAGGAGAAGGTTCTGATCAATATTGCTGATGATAATGAGAAGAGTCGGGCTGATCAAGGCCCTTATAAGTGGAGTCGGGGCAACATGAAAAATTTGTGACTCAGAGCGTGGATTACAAAGAGATGAGGATGGTTGCTAACAAGATGAGCCTACTGGAGGCTGAGGTCACTGAGACCCTTAACAACCTCATGTAATTGTGTTGTCTTTTCTATGATTTTGTGGTTGTGTTTTGTGTTCTGGTTCTTTGTTGGTCTTTTATCTGCCTATTTGGGCATTTGTTGGTTTCTTGGTTACTCTATGTCTTGTCCTATCTTTTGCAATTTGTTTTGTTTTGGATCTTCTAATGCTTTGATTCTAAGCCTTTTGGAATCTTCTATGTAAAGGGTTTCAGGGCCCCTTCAAAACCTATTTTTTGCCTTAATCCAGAACATTAGAGTGGTCCTTTTTACCTGATGGGGCCACATCATGTTCCTGATCTTGTCTAGCATGTTCATGCTCAACATGTTGATCATGCTCTACAAGCTCAAAATTTGAAACACGAAAGATTACATTAATTAATACACCAATTGCAATTAAAGATGTTTAATTGTATTAATCCATACTATGTTTTGTATAGAACATGAATACACGATAGTATCGGGATGCACACCATGACCTTCATCTGCAGGTTGTGCTCCACCCTCACCAAGTTGCATTTGAATATCATGTGCACTATTTTCATTGCTTGCCTATTTTAAAAAAAGGCACATAATTACTTTATGGTGGAAATTAATATTGAATAGATTGCACAACTTATCAATTTTAATAAATGTGTGTTGGATGTAGTGGAAGCTTATGTTTGCCTAGTCAAGACTCTTAAGCATTCAACCATGTCTCCATAGCCTTGCTAAAAGGCAATCTTTAGGTCCTCTTCTATGGGCACTCTATTAAAATTCAGAGCCCTGCATTTTTGCATAAGATCATGAATTTTGCTTCTATGGTGTGATAAAACCAAAATTGTTTGTAATTTATTATTTGGATGCAATATTTCATTTATTGGTACTTACAATTTGTGCAAAAAATTTCATATAACCACCAAAGCCAAGTTTGTGATGCCCGTTCTTTTTTAGTCTTTCCTTTATTGCCTTTGATGTGTCAGGTAGCCTATGAAAAGTTTGAAATATGTTAGATTATGTAAAAAGAAAGAGTAATCAGTAAATAATTACATTGTTGATAGTATCACATACCTTCATTGGCCCAGTGGTCTCTTTCATTTTTTCTTATCAGCCTTCTCCTTTCCATCTAACACCAAGTCCTTCCACTCCCTCTCTGGAATCATGGTGGGACGCTCGCACTTTTTCTTCTCCTCTAAATGTGATCTATATTGGTCCCTCACATACTTTAGATAGCTACCATCTTTCTTAAGGACCTTCATTTAGTTGAATGTGTTATTATTGAACAGCACAACTAAATGGTTAATGAACTCATCTTTTAAATCTTGATTATGGGCATTCCATCGTGTACGTATGGTGGGCGCGAAGATATCCAATGTAATATCATTTAGATGTTTATTAAAAACATGATTTCCTACAAAAATATTATGGGATCATTAGTCTAAAAAGAGTGATCAATAAGTAAAATTCAATTGGATTATATATAATAATAATTAAAACATTTTAAAGTACCTGGGACCTTCTCTATCTTTATGGGAACTATTACCAAAATTTTGCACATGCCAAATTTGGTGCCCTAATGAAGCCTTATATTCATTTTGAAAAGGTCCAAATCATGAGCAAGAAATCAAAAATACACCTTTTTTTCTCTAACTTGTTTGCTTCATGTGCAGATACAGGAGAAGCAATGCAGCATGTGGGTTAAAATGGGCTCCCGAAGAGGTTGAGCTCAGCATGCTGATTTAAGAATGTCTAATTCACTCTGCTGCCTAATGAAGTAGTGGCAAAGAAAGGCTTAGAGGTTTTCATGACTAACGCTCAGGTGCAGGCCACATACAACAGCAAGGGTCATGAAAAACACTTATCCCACATTGGTAGTGGGGAGGAACTCTTCACTATTTAAATATAAAGTTGCACACATATCAAGCATCAAAAGCTTGAAAGCTTTTGGCAAGAGGTAGCTCGTGGCCTGGTGGACCCCATGTGCGCACACATCTCAAGGCGACCCAAATTTTGCATCAGACCAAAAAGACCAAGAGTAAAGATTGATCACATCCAATGGTCAGGCAAAAGATCAGATGGTGGTCGCTAAGGCGCTATGGAAAGATGCAAGCCCAGTTATCACCGTAACTTGGCGACAAGGTGAGCCCAGGTCCATCAAACATCGGTAAGACCCATGATATGTTACGTTAAAGGCCCGATAGAGATTGCAAAGCGATGTGTGTCGCCATCAGATATCAAAACACTAATACATTTGGCCTAAAATTTCGATGGAGGTTTCTGACAGAGAAGGTATATTGTGATCAAATTTGATTTTTTTGAAAAAATGCCCGATTTCGTCAGAATTCTGACGATAATGCAACATTTGGTTTCGACATTTGGGTTTTTTTAGAAAAAGTGCCCGCATTTGTCGAAATTCTGACAACCTCGTGCATTACTTAAAAAAAAAAAAAAGACCAAGTCATTTCATAAATCTCGCCTCTTTACAAAATCCCGCCTCTCATTCGTCCTGCCTCTATAGCAAACCTGTGGGTTTAATCGTGGTGGGGAAGATCATTGGTGTGAAACCAGTCGGTTCTACAGCTCAGGATGCAAGTGGAGGGAGTATCGTATTTGTGATTCAGTTCTGCAACTCAGGCTAGAAGTGGCGAGGGAGTACGATTCAGTGGAAGTGGAGGCGGACACTCACTATCGAATCTCCATCCATCTTTGTTGGCTTCAACCACAACTATTCATGTAAGTGTCCCTTCCCGGTCGAGCGAATGAGTGCCTACCTAAAGGCCCTCCCAAGGTATCTTAGTTCGCGTTGTCTTGGCACATATTAGGGGATCATAATGGGGATCACAATAGGGAACATGTAGGTAGGGGCCATCCCCTGATGAACACGAAGGAGGGAGGCGGACATAGTTCCATGTGGGTTTAATCACTGCAGGAAAAAGGTAGGGTATAATCAGCAAATTCATTGTTATACATATTCAAATATTTAGATTCAAAGTTTATTATATATTTATCAGATTAATTCCCAAATATAGCAAAGATGGTGAGAGGTTTCTATAATATGATATGATCGATTTAAAAGAAGAATTTCTTACAAGACCTAAACCATTGAATAATCCTACAATCATGTATTATTTAAACACTGCATTTTAAATAATGAACAATATAGTTAGCTTGAACCATATTAACACTACTTTCCATATTTAAAATATATCCTAATTAAGGGGAGGGATGACCTAAACCTGTGTGATCGAGTGCCATTATGTAAAATATATCCTAATTATGGATGCTGGTATATATGGTAGTGACAGAAAATCCCTGCTGCAAAAATGTGAGAACAATGTGTAGTGATTGAGTGCTATTTTTTGTCGTTGTTTTGGAGGGGAGCATAAGTGTACCATTAGGAAGGTGGTATAAAATGGAAGCTGAGAGGTATAAGGTTATGAGGTGTAGGTTAGGATAAGATAGGGAGGTAAGTGATGAAGGATGTAATGTTGAAAGAGTAAGTTAGGATATGTTAGGGGTTTGGAAGGTAGGAAAGTGAATGGGGGGAGTTAAAAGGATGTGAAGGATGGAATGGGGTTAGGTAGGTGAAGTAAAAGTAAGTGTGTATGAGGTTAAGGTGTAGGATAGGATGTAGGAAATTGGAGGAGGTTAAGATAGGGGATATGAAAGGTAGATGGAAGGTAATAATGATAGGAAGTGAGGTAAAGGTTATGAGGTGTGGGTTAGAAAATAGGGTGTAGGAAATGGAAGGAAGGGTCATATCACTTTGAGAGTTTTCACCAAGATGAGTAGCCCGAGTATGGACCTCAAATCTTACAAGCCATGAGGATCCACTTGTAGTAGAGGAGAATATACTTGCATCTTGGGAGATTATTAGGAGTTCACCTTGAATTTGGGAAATACATATAGAGGAGATAGAATATTGATCAATACACATTACCTAGCCTCATCATGCATAAATGCAAGAGGTATAGACTATAGCAAGCACATATCATGAGCCAAAGGATCATATTCGAGAGTTGCTTCATCTCCAATCCTCTATATTTTTAAGATCCGCAAATGGGGTTGAGGATAAGTCTTGTTTACTAATTAGCTTGGACTTATGCTTTGGGTTGCATCTATATGTGAGCAACCTAAAGGCATAATTTTCAATGCAATTTTTGAGAGGACTTGCTTCCACCTTGTGGTACTGGGAGGATAAAATGTACCAACTCACATTGGAAACCCTCTCCAAATACCATTTTGGAGTGCTTCAAAGTGTGTTCTATTTCAAAATATTTTTGACAAAGATGCATAGATGAGTTTCACAATTTACATATTAAGGTTTCATATTGGCTCAACATGAGAGTTAGTTTTTGGAGTTCTTGTAGTTTGTAGATTACATTCAAGACAAGTTACTTGTCAATTATTTCATTAGGGGTGGAAAGCCCAAAATTTTAGTTTTCCCACACATGGCCAATCCAAATGACTTTAGGGTTGCTATGGAAAAGTCTCTTATGGAAAAGGAGGTACATGGGAGGACACAAGAGGCATGAGAGAAGTTTGTAACCTTGATGAAGGTACTAAAGTGCCCATAGGCCTCCCCATCCTTCAAAGGATAATTTAGACTTACTATATGATTTACAAAGAAAAACCCAATAGTATCAATATTAGGGACAAAGGTCTACTAGAGCATAGTAGGGGCCATAGGGTAGTCACATTTGACCATCATCGACACAAGGAAATTTTAGGTATGAGAGACTATAGGGCTATCAATCTAGGCCTTCTATGACTCAACAACCTTTTAGGGGAGAATCTAGTGTTTTTAGTAATTAGGATCTTCTAATTATGGTGGGGTCTAGCTAACATAGGGTTATATGAGAGGCACATGTTATGTATATGTTAGTATTAGACAGAGAGTGCCCACAAGGTTTTAGAGTAGGTGGACACTATCCTAGGATGTCAAAGTAGATAGTTGATATGTGGGTCTTTACCCTCCCAAACACACAAAGGTCAAAGGAAGATTCACTACTGCAACACTCACTTTTTGTGACAGTCTCAAGCAATTAGGATAGTCACTCCTTTCGTGGCCATTCTTCTTCACACAACACTCTCTAACATTAATTATGATGATAGTGTACCTCCTTAAACCTTCCACCAACACCTAACTCAATACCAAACTCTTTCCCAATCTTGCTAATGGACTAATTAACTCAACTCACTGTGAAATTGTGATGATTAATGCAAGGTTTAGGACAGTAGTAATTAGGATCTTCTAATTATTGTGGGGCCTAGCCAACATAGGGTTATATGAGATAGGGGTAAGTTCAATAGTGATTTCTCCTCTACAACCTTTGCCAATCTGTGCGAAAATGAGACCTTGATAGCATTCTTTCACTTTTATCTAGCTAAATTTTTCAAGAATTTTATCTCTAGATTTAATATTTCTTTTCTTGCATGAATCTATTAATTTTGAGATAACAGATCTTGCCTTTATGATTTGATCCTAGTTTATCCCTTTAACGCTGATTAATTTATTTAGAGTGTTTAGTTCCATTTTAATCCTTTCTTTTACATTTAAATATTATTAAAAAATTGTATTACTGTTCCAAATTTTGTGGATATTTAGGAGACACAAATAAAATATAAATGTAATCATTCTATATTTTTGTAGCAGATATTGGAATGAGACTAATAGGAAGAGTAGTAAACATGAGTCACAATGAGAACTTTAGAGTAAATCTAAACATTATAAGGAAGAGTAGCTTGGAAAAATAGAAGCGTAACTTATTTTCCAATATGCAAGATTATTACTTGGGAAAGAATCTAGAAAGAGGATTGAAAAGATTCTTTGAGATAACATTGTCTCACTTGTCCAAAATTATGAGGAAGGATTCATTAATGAAATGGTAATTAACAAGATGGAGAGAATAATAATTAGGAAGAGATAGATTTCACATGCTACTAGGTGACTAGATTAGAGAGAAACTAGAGTCAAATCATTTAGCTTGGCCATGACACAGTCTTAGAATAGATGCCAACCTTGGTGAATGGAATGAAAATCCCAAACAATTAATGAATGGTGAGACAAGTAGAGGCATCTATAAATTTTGTTTTGAATAAAATAAAGAAAAAATGGGACTAAAACCAAGGGAAATGCACATGGAAAGGATATGATGAAAATCAAAATAAATAGTTTGAAGATAATATTAGTTCCCTAAAGGATATTCCACTTGATTATTTGGTATATCATAACTATTTTGACAAATTTTGAAACCATTAGAGGTACCTTTTGCTTTTGTAGATGAGGCATTCATTCATGTTGAAGTTGTGATAGCTTATTTGCCTCTTTATAGACAGCAAATTATCCATACGAATTATCATATATACTTGTAACCTCCATCCCAAACCACCTATTTCACTCTTCTTCCTTTGTGTACCTCTTTTATTCTTCTATTACCTCTTTGCTTACCTAAATTCAATCCAAAACATAGTGTATATAGCATCAAAAAAATTCCATATTTGATTAATATTATCCACAACATATCGAAAAGACAAATACCACACTTACTGTGTCATCAACCAAAAATAATTTACTTATATATTCAAAGAGTTCAATAATGGAGAAACATCCATGCGGTGCTCTACACATGTCCTCAAAGGTTCAAGAAATACTTATCCTCTATTGGTCCAAACTTTAAATCACTTTCCATGCATGAAAATAATTGCAACCTTACACAATTTCCCACCAAATAGATTCTCTCAAACTAGTTTATGATGAAAAGAAAGTGGTATGATGAAATATTTAGGCATAAAATAGATGAAATGCACTCCATACTACTGCTGCACAATATTTTGGTCGATGATATTTTTAAAATAGTAAAGGAAGGTGTATGGAAAAACCAAATTCTTATCATTATAAACAATGAATATTTTAAGATCCTTTTATGATATGTAAGTTGAGAATATTTTATGAAAGGTCCCTAAATGAATACACTTTAAACTGATTTTAATATACCTTGAAGTGTGCAATATGGAAGGTTTGTATTCTTAATCTCTTGCCCATTTCTTAATTTAAAAGATGATGTCTTTATTAAATATCTCCTCTATTAAATATCTTTATTGAATAGATTTCTCCTTCAATTCTTGATGAATGCTTGATTGCCTGTTCACTTGGAATTGAATTGATTTTATAATTAAGAGATCACTTGAATTGTAGGTAAACCCCTTCAAATGATAGGGTCAGCTTCCTTTTATACCTAATATATGTCTTGAAAGCATTTTATCCTGATGGCTTTAAATTAAAGTACTTTCTCTTCTATCTAGTATTGGTGGATCAGAGGTTGCATTGCATCGTCCTAGGATACATATTTTCGTAGATACAACATAAGTTAAATGTATCTCAGGTCGATGCAAAGCAACCTCTGCTCCAGAGATCACCAGAAAATAGAGAAAGAACTTTAATTTAATGCCATCAGGATAAAAGTCTTTAATCAAGACAAATAAAATTTGAGTTTGATTGTCATCATTTACTTTGCCAAATTCTTCACACGTAACTCCTGAATCAATTTCCTACTCACAAGAATTTTATTATGTCTCAAATATAGGGAAACAGAAGGCTTCAAATAGAAAACTTTTACATGCAACTAAATCCATTGACTAATCATAAGAACAAAATTAAGAAAGGGTTTGATCATCTGAGAGATGTTGTAGACTTGCAACTCACCAGCTACTTAGTTTTTGCGAGTAAGAATTTTTTTTGTTTTGGTTATGGTTGTGGTGTTTATAGGGATACATTTACAAATTTATATCTATTTTCACTATTTAATGGTTTATGGGTTTGTAATGGTAATTTAATGTTCTTTCATATTTTTGTATATATTCTTTATAATAGCCTATTATATTGATTTGTTCTATTATGCATAATGGTGTGGGTCAGACAGCTTTGTCATCGGTGCATGAAAGCATTGAACGAGCTCTACTTTTAAAATTTACATGAAACATTTTTAATTTATTTGATTCAGTGTTATTTGCAAAAAATGATTATCAATGATGTTTCCTTTCTCCAAGAATTGTCTAGGATCTTTCCATCAAATAATATGTAACATCAAATGACTAAATCTTTTCATTACAAATACTTATTTTATTTAATTATTATCTGAGCGTGAATTAAAATTTATATCTGTACAGAAGCAAAACATACTGTAATACCCTAAAAATGGTCATCTAAACCATGGGCCCCTAATCTCGACAACATCACCAAGGTCCTAACCAATGGCAATTAAATAAATCTTGAGCACATAATTAATTCTTTAATCATCAAAGGTCACATGGCAAAATTAATCACTCAATATTAATTAAACATTTATTTAATTAATTAAATCGTTCCAAGTAAATCATTTTAAACAATTATCTTATTTATTTTATTAAATATCCTAGCATATTTAATTAAATAAATCAATTTGCCACAAATCTTCAAAAAAGGAAATAAATCAAGAAAGGGGAATTGGAAATTATGAGCACAAATATTCAAAAAATGAAACAAATCAAAAAAAGGAATTAATTGACCAAGAAAGAATTAAAAATTGAGAAAAGAAATCAATTGGAGATAATCTTGAAAAAAACAAATTAAAAATTGATAGATAATCTTAAAGAAAGCAATGAAAACAATTAAATCTTAAAATTTAATGAAATAGAGAATAAATCAGTTTTCTCTTATTTTATCTTAATTTTAGTTCAATTTCCTTTAAAACTGAGAAAAGCATCCAATCACATCAATTCACCTGGATTGTGCTTCCTCTTGGAAAATCTTGACCGCTCATCATCATTTGATCTCAGCCTTTGTTTCTTTCTGAATTTTCTATAAATTTGGGCTCTCATCTCTCATTTTAAAAGGAGGCTAGAGAATATATTGTTATTATACTATTTTTGCTCTAGGTTCATTGAGAATTTGCATTGAGATATTGTATATTATTTATTTCATATTGTTTAAATCACTTAGCTCATTTATTGCTTAAATCGTGTTTAGGTTTGTCTAGTCACTGGTATTGCTAATAATCTGAGAGCAATCTTATACTCGCATCTTTTAGAAGGCAATGGGTCGATTTGTTATGGTTTTATTATTCATTGATTATATCTTACTAACCATACATCTAATGACTTAATTGAAGTGTTGTGCATACAAATATAGGTCCACTTTTCACACATGCATTTTTGGCACCCACCGTGGGGCAGAAAACTACTTTTTCGGCCTCAAAATCATTCTTTTTATTCTACAGGTTTCATCCGTACAGTCTCTATGAAATATCATACGACCAGTTTCACTGCATCGTATGACATTATATTGACGCCTGTAGTTTATCGTACGAAACAAGATTATATCCTATAAATTGTCGTATGAATCAGAATATGGACTCGTACGACATACTGATTCTGTTATATTATGTCATTCTATATTGATTTATGACTCGTACGACATACTGCTTATGCTATCTTTTGTCATTCTGTATTGATTTCTAACCCATATGATAAAAGTGTTCTGGCATTCCATTTGATGAGGATTGTCGTACAATTATGTTTTCTGATAGATTTAAAAAAATTACTTTTCAGGGTTTTTCTTGAATTAAATTTTGATTATGCTAACGTTGACCCTGAATTGTCTTCTGTCTGCTTGAGATTTTCACAACCTAACCATTTTCTTGTAGGATTCTTATCAAAGAATTTATCAATCAAACATACGCCTGTCAAAGAATAAAAATAACATGACTACTAATGCATTGTTTTTGCAGGTTGCCTAAAGAGAAAATCGACCAAATATCGTGTATTCTTTAAATTCATTTTTAGGCACTTAAATTTCTATCTAGTTAAAGAACAAATCTATCTTTTGTGTTTTTCAGAAAAATCTAAGAGGTAGGAGAGTATGCTCTTGTCTTTTATAAACAATCAGAAATCTAGACCCTCGAAGCTTTTTCCAAGTTTTGAGATTTGTGTACCTTTAGCGGGCTTGTCATAGTGGGAAAAAGTAATCACCCTGTGAGAATGACCCAAGTGAGTACAGTTGGACCTGAGCATTCCAACTCACTATAATAAATAGGTCTCTAGTGATTAAAGTCTCAGAGGATGGGATTATTTGAGTTTTCTCTTTGAGATCTCTCATATCGAGCATTTTGTAGGGCCTCACGGTCTCAATCACGTTTACATGACTACAGCTTGTTTCCATACCTTGTCGGGCTATAGGCCTCAATCATTCTTGCATGACTTCAAGGGGTAATTTCAAATGGAATTCCTGACTAAGAACTATAAGATAGAAGCTACCCGATTCACCTCCAAAAGGTTGATAATCTATGTGCAAGAGAGATAGTAACTCTCCCAAGACACTTGCCATATCGTGCCCCCATTAGTGTTTGGAGTCGGCTAACATGGCATTGAAAATCCATTGCGTGAGACTCAGCGGTCATATTCTAATTAGCTATTGGGTGTGTACCTAAGTCTGCAAGCAAAGGTTTTCTTCTCTAAGCCAACTTCCATAGGGTTAGCGTGTTGTGATTGAATTATTATATATCTTGCGTGTTTTCTGTGTTTTCATCCCTCAAACTAAAATTGGAATATTAAAACTGGAGAAAACAAATCAACAAACTCAGTGATCAAAACTCTGCCCGTGTCATGAACTAGTCCATCCTGGTCAAAAAAAATCAGTCCATTTCAGAATTGATTATACTCAGTTATCATACTCAGCCATTGGAAAACTCAGAATTTTTAGTCTCTGCTCTGTGAACAATTGTACAAGTCTGGTAAATTGTCGTCTTGCAACATATCCTGTGTCGTACGAGTCTACTAAATTGTCATCCTAAGCTCAATCCTCTGTCATACGAAACCCAGCAATCTGTCATTTAAAGATAAATCTTGTGTCGTATGAGACAGAACTGCATTGAATCTTTTGTTGTTCGAGACCTACCCATTTGTCGTACGGTACTAGGCAGCAACTCGTACGAAACAGAACTATTGTCATCCTAAAAGTTGTTATACTATCACATGGTCTCAGAAATTCTATCGTACGAGTCTCTGATTTTGCCAGTCCAGAACAGTCAAACCTGTCCAAAACAGTCTACAGCGAGCCTAAAACTGGTTATCATCCTCTTGAGCATAAACAACCTTGATAGTGTACCTCTGTCGTTGTGTTGCATGATTTTGTCGATCATATTTAAGCTAGTTCAAACAAATATCTTATCAAACCTAAGTTAACTTAGATAACATCTTACACAGGATAGAGCAATCCTGAAACCAAACCAGATCTTATTTACTTCTCTCAATCACTATTTTAAACGAACTACTAGCTACAATTTGATCTTGACTTCTACAACACATCTCGCTCTTGGTCCTGTCGGTTACAGATGCTTGTTCAAACCAGAAATTCTTGCAGCAAAAAGGACAAAGAAAAAGAAATGCCCTTTGTGTCAAAAGACAATCCATTCTTTGTGGAAGACCCCTTTTACAATAAACCATCCTCATCACAGATATCAGTTTACAACATACCAATCTTTGGTCAACCCCTATCTCCCACCATGTCTAGGGAAAGACAAGAAAGAGAAGCTAATAAATGAGACACTCACTATGACTTTAGAAATCATGCCACTGACAATGATTCCTCATCGATTGAATCTGAGCTTCTTGAACCTCATGAAGCTGAATTACATAGATGTCAGAATGATAAACAATTTCGAAAATGATGAAGGTCATCATGGTTAGGAAAAAAGAAGACTATTTCCTAGAATTAGCAAAGCAAGGTGCTAAGCTCCCTACTAGTTATAATGTGGAGGCCCTCGTCACTAAAGAGGAAGAGACACAATGGGGAAAAATAAGAAAACAAATGCAAGCATTACAAACTGCAGTCACAAGAATAGAAAACAAATATAAAACGCCAAAACAATATTCTCTGGACACAATATGGCCATTCCCATTTGACAAAAACCTTTACATGTCTCCATTTCCTTCATGAGTTGAGATCCCAAAATTTGATAAATATGATGGTACCTTAGATCCTCAAGATCATGTCAGAGAGTTTTGTGCCGCTTGTATGGAGTTCATGCACGATCAAACATACCTCATGCGCCTTTTCCCAAGGAGTTTAGGGGGTCAAGCAATGGAATGGTTCGCAAGCCTACCCAAAGGGATAAAAATGTTTGAAGAACTAATCCAACTATTTTTACAACAATACTCATACAACATTCATCACCCATTCACTATGATAGAGCTTTGCAATACCAGACAAAAGACAGGAGAACCTTTTCTCACCTTCCTCCAACGATGGAGAAAGATGTTCTCTAGATATTCACGGACTATCCTAGATCTTGAGAAAATGGATATCTTTGTCAACAACTTAGTCTCTGAATTGAAATATATGGTCCAGGTGCAAGTACACCCTTCATTCAAAAAAATGGTAGATAACACCCTCAGAATGGAAGACGTGCTTATCAAAAAGGGAGATATATCACTTTGGAAAGAAACATCACAAGGTTCTAGCTCTAAAGAAAAGAGTAAATACTGGAAATATGGCAAAGATAGCAACAAGAACGTCGTTAATGATGGAGTGGTAGATACTATCCAAGCAAAAACAAAATCCACAATATTTAACTTGGCCAGTGGCATGCAAGCACTCAAGGTAGTTGAAACTACAACAGAGAATCCCCCAAAGAAAACAAGAGAATGGTTTGAAGAAAAACCTTAGCTTTCAAAGCCTAAGCGTGATTTTACTCCTCTAGATGAATCATATGAATCATCTTTTAAAACTTTATTGGCAAATAATCTGATAACATTACCAGACAATTTTCTAGACCATATGACCCAGAAATTAGACCCAAATGGTGGAGAGAAAACGAATACTGTGACTACCATCGGAACAAGGGACATAACATAAACAACTGCATGAAACTCCAACATGAAATCCAAGATCTCATTGACGTAGGCAATATTGTTGTTGGAAATCACGCGACTAATGTTGATCATAAGGCCTTTAAAGATCCCTTACCCACTTATAAACAAGGAGATTCCTCAAAATCCAAGGGAGGAGCTAGAGTCAATTATACTTACACTAACAACAATAATGTGATCAACATGATTGAATCTGCTCAAGCTAAATATTGCAATGTGATCATAGTCCTAGATCACCAAAATCAAACACAAGCTGCTAATGCCATGACTCGCGCTCAAAGGAAGATTACTCTCCCAGAAGCTAGTTCCTCAACTTTCGAGCAAGCAACATCAAATCTACCAAATAGACAAACATACACAATCATGGCCAAATCAAAACAACCAGCTTCATCACCTTCTCCTGGTTATAGTATTGTCAAACAATTGAAGAGAACCAATGCTCAAATCTCTATTTTGGAACTGCTTAAGATTTCTTCTGCTCATAGAGAGGTCCTGGACAAGGCTTTACTTACCACCAGTGTCCCTAAAGATTTAGACATAGATCGGTTTCAATTTGTGGTGGGTCACTTGACTTCACCTCATTATCTCACTTTCTGTGAAGAAGACGATAACTCACTGAGTCACCCACATAACCAGCCATTACACATTGAAGCCATGATCCATAAACATCAAGTTAAACGTGTTTTGATAGATGGAGGCATTGGGTTGAATATCTGTACATACAATCTACTGACACAGCTGGGATTTTCTGCAATGGTTATTGATCCAACAAAGAAAATAACAATCAAGGCTTATGATGAAGAAGAAAGAACCTCTATGGGTCTAGTGCGATTACCGATCAGGGTAGGACCTGAAGAAAGAGATGTCATTTTTCAAGTCCTAGATCTTCATCTTTCATACAACATCTTACTAAACAGGCCATGGATTCATGAAATGAAAGCATTACCATCTATGTATCATCAATGCCTGAAGTTTCCTTATAATAGAGTTGAAATCAGTATTCCTGCTGATACAAGTTATACCTGCAATGCATTAACGCAGAGTGTTGATGCTTTTGTTCCTCATAATAGAGCGGTCTCCACAACTGAAAGTTGAGAATCTTTGCTGAAAGATTTACAAAAGAAATTGAAAATCACAAACACTGACATAGATGGCTACAAAATAGAGTTTATACTCTCACTAATGTCTCTTCCTCCATCACCAAGACAGTCGGGAAAACCATCCGAGACTATGAAGCCACAAACTTCAACTCCAAAAGTCATTTACGATGGTGTCTTTATACAGTCTTCTACTTCTCTTGCAAGTGAAATAGAAGAGGATGATGTTCTCAATTCACTTTTCAAAGAAGACAGTGCAAATAAAGAAATACAACATTGTGAGATTTCTTCGACACAATATGGTCCAGGCTATAAGATGCTTCAATGCATGGGATATTCAGGTATTGGTCCTCTTGGAAAACATCAAAAAGGTATTGTTGAACCTATTCAGTTACAAACTAAGTCTGCCAATGATAAAGCTTGACTAGGATATGATCCAAGAAAGTCATCAGATCAGAAGCACACGCCCCACCATAAACGTAAGTGGAAGAAAAAGGTACTACCTTTAACAACACAAGAAATTAATACTCAACAAACTCGGGAGGAATGTGACGGTGAACAACAAGAATTGCCCACCCAGAGAGAGGAAACAGATGGTAATCAAGTTCTAGTTATATCAGCCATAATACCACAGGAAGTAGAAGTCCCAGAGGATATGAGAGACGAAGTATACAGAATCAGAGAATTGTTTGCACCGCTGAACATTCTGGTCACATATACTGGCAGACAACAAGTAGATGATTCAGAAACTGATTCAAATGAGTATGAATGGGGTCTTGACCATCTCTTAGATACATCTACTATAGAAACCCCTAAAGAATCCAGAGTTATCACAGATGATGTACAAGAGCTGATACGCCTAAAAATGCAAAAAGAAATGGAAGAAATCAGACTAAAAAGACAAGAAGACTATGAACGACAGATAGAGGGAGAAAGGACACAAGCAATTTCTTCACCTACTAACTCTACCTCTAATGAGATAGGACAAATCAGGTACGGAACTACAAAAGAAGAATTAGAAGCTACAGAAACAAAACCAGTCATCAGTCCAGAGGAAGCTGAATGGAAGAGACGATAGGGATTAACAGAACCGTCAAAGTCATGTCCACAAGTGTGTCAAATACAAGCAATCAATGAACCAAATCACGAAGGAACTTGCAGCATCAAAGATGTGGGTGTTGATACTATATATACCTTTACTAAGCCACTTGAAGATGAGTCAGCAACTTCATCCTATGACTCTGATGACTCAAACAGGAGCTCTATTTATAACAACAACTATTCAACAATGCATTATGACTACTCCATCATGAATGATGAGATACTGTCTACTGTCACACCATGGTATGTAGTCCAGTCTAAAGTAGGTGATGATGCTAGAAGTAGGTCGGTTGGGTTAGGTCCAATAAATACTAACATGAATTTTGATTATCGTGTCATAACTCTTCCTGGTCTCAAGACACATATGCAAGGTAGTCTTCTAGGACTCGATTGGTCGGTCCAAAGCCATGATGTTAGTACTATGAACTCCCTTGAGCCTATTCCAACCTTATCCTTAATGCATCTGAAACTGATTGATTGTACTCTTTATAACCAACCCTTGAATGTACCTACTTTTGCCAATGACTATACATTAGCCTATTATCTCAATGAGGTTGAACCCATGTATTCTTCCACCAGTGAAGAGAATGAAAACACGACTGAACCAGATATCAAGTATCTTAGTCGAAAAAACAAGAAAAATAAAAATAAAAGATCTTATGGTGAAAACCACATTGTGGCGGTGTTAGAATCTAAAAAAGAGAAAATAAAGGATGTACCTAAAGGTGAAAACCTCTCTGAGGTGCTTGAAGGTGAGATACTTGATATACTACCAAGTCACTTCCAGGAGAGATCTTCCATATTGATCAAGCCAACTCAGCCAGTGAACATTGGGAGTCCAGAGACACCACACATCATTCATTTAGCTCAATCACTATCAGTAGAAGAGTTAAAATATTTCAGCAACCTTTTTTTAGAAAAGAAGATCAACTTTGCATGGACATACTCAGATATGCCAGGACTAGATCCTGATCTCATCGTGCATCATCTCTCTATTACACCAAGAGTTAAACCAGTCAAGCAAATCCATAAGATGCATCCTCATGTGGCACTGCTAGTCAAAGTTGAACTAGAAAAATTGTTGAAAGCTGGATTTATCAGAGCTATAGACTACACGGAATGGATATCAAATATAGTACCCGTATCAAAGGCAGACAAATCTATTAGAGTTTGCATAGACTTCAGGGATCTCAACAAAGCATGTCTGAAAGATAATTTTTCATTGCCCAACATTGACATGATAGTAGATATGACTGCTAGATATGAGATGTATTCATTAATGGATGGATTCTTTGGTTACAATTAGATCAAGATAGCACCTGAAGATCAAGAAAATACAGCTTTCACATGTGCATGGGGAACCTTCTGCTGGAATGTTATGCCATTTGGTCTAAAAAATGTAAAAGCAACTTACCAAAGAGCAGTAACCACTATCTTCCATGATATGATGCATAAAAACATGGAATATTATGTTGATGACACCCTGGTAAAGACTATGAAGAGATCTATGCATATTCAAGAGCTAGGCCTCATACTAGATAGAATGGAAAGATTCAAGCTCTGATTAAATCCTAAAAAGTGTGCATTTGGAGTAACATCAGGAAAATTGCTTGGTTACATAATTTCAAAAAAAGGAATTGAGGTTGACCCTGAAAAGGTCCAAGCTATAATGGAAATGCCTCCACCCAAGAATATCAGTCAGACGTGAAGTTTACAAGGTCATCTTCAGTCAATAAGGCATTTTATATCTCAGCTAGCAGACAAAGCTCAACCCTTCACAAAGGTATTAAGGAAAGGGATCAAATACAACTGGGATAAAGATTGTGAATAACATTTACAATAAATCAAAGAATATCTTTCTAATCCACCCATATTAATGCCATCGATTCAAGGTAAGCCACTGATCCTATACATATCAGCTATAGATACTTCACTGGGGGCACTTTTGGCACAACGGGATGAGAATAAAAAGGAACAAGCTATCTATTACATTAGTAGAACATTGGTGTCATATGAAATGAACTACACTATAATAGAGAAAGAATGCTTAGCATTGGTCTTTTCATCACAAAAATTAAGCCACTATATGTTGGCACACTCTATTAAGTTGGTAGCTAAGTTGATCCACTCAAATATCTTCTCAGTAAAGCAATGATTATAGGGAGACTGGCCAAATGGGTCATGGTTCTTACGGATGTTGATAATGAATATGTGGAATGTAAAGCCATCAAAGGATAGGTTATTGCAGACCAACTTGCTGATGCTCCACTTGAAGACAGTCAACCTCTGCATATAGAATTCCCAAATGAATCAATCATGCACCTTACTGAACAATCATGGAAGATGTTCTTTGATGGGTCTTTTACTCAACATGGTTCTGGTGCCGGAATAGTTTTTATTACTCCTCAGAAATATTCAATTCCGAAAGCTTACAAGATTCTCTTCCCTTTCACAAACAACATTGCAGAATATGAAAATTTGGTAAATGGGATCAAGCTGGCCATCGAGTGGAAGATTGTTGAATTACTTATCTATGGAGATTCTCAACTCATTATCAACCAAATCAATGATCTATATCAGACAAGAGATGAGAAACTGATGCCTTATAAGAGAATGGTGGATGATCTCAAGAAATACTTTACCTCTGTATCATTTTAGCAGATCCCCATGACAGCAAATAGAGTAGTAGATGCAATGGCCACTTTAGCATCTATACCATAGCTACAGGAGTCTAATTTTCACTTTGAGTTCCTGGTGGAAGAGTTACATTACCCTGCCTATGGTTCTCTTGAGTCCTAGATGGTATGTTCTATTGTTGGACATGACTCATCTTGTTATAGCCACATTTATTCTGACCTGCGTGACCAAGTTGTCCCTGCTAATCTTTCCTGAAATGAAAAAAGGAACCTAATCCAAAATGTGTCACGGTATGTCATCATTACTAATGACCTATTCAGATGAGGTTTAGATAATACTTTGCTTAGATGTCTAGAAACTAAGGAGTCCCAACATGCATTATCCGAGGTTCATGAAGGTGTTTGTGGATCCCATTCGAACGGTATAACTTTAGCACGAAAACTACTAAGGGCGGGCTACTACTAGCCAGACATGGAGAAAGAAGCTATAAAATTTGCTAAAACCTGTGAAAAATGTCAGTTGCATGGGCACATTATACATGCTCCAGCAAGGGATCTCATACCCTTTATGACACACTGGCCCTTCCAACAGTGGGAATTTGATCTAATTGGCCAAATGTATCCTGCATCATCTAATGGACACAAATTTATTATCACTACCACTAAGTACTTCACTAAGTGGGTAGAAGCGGTTCCGCTCATCAAGGCAACTGGCAAACAAGTAGCTCTATTTATTCTTAATTATATCATCTGCAGGTATGGTATACCTTCATCCATTATAACTGATAATGGAGGACAATTCAAGAACAAAGATCTAGACGAACTCTGTGAGAAGTTTAAAATCAAAAAACACTGGTCCTCAGTATATTACCCTCAAGGTAATGGACAAGCAGAGGCATCTAAAAAAAACCTACTGACTATCTTGCACAGAACAGTGAATAAATCCAAGAAGAATTGGCATCTGTAGCTCAATCCTGCATTGTGGGCTTATAGAACAAGTATCAGAACACCTACTGGGGTTACACCTTTTTCTCTGGTGTATGGGTCTAAAGAAGTATTACCTATTGAAGTAGAAATACCATCTCTAAGAGTTTCCTTGCAAGGTCTTGTTACTAATGAAGACTATAGAATATCTAGATTGCAAGAGCTCGAATTCTTGGATGAGCGTCGGCAAGTGGCGTTTGATCATCTCAGAGTGTATCAAAATAAAATGTCCAGATGATATAACAAAAAGGTTCGACATCGAGAATTTCAGGTTGGTGACCTAGTCCTGAGAGAAAATCCTAAAAATCAATAGTTTCCAGACAACAAAGGGAAGTTTGAACCCAACTGGTTGGGTCCCTATATTATTATTGCATCTTTTGGCTCTGGTGCCTATCAACTCTCAACATTGGAAGGAGAACAGCTCCACGAACCGATCAACACCATCCATCTAAAGAAATTCTTCACTTAAATATTCTCTGCTCTAGCAGCTTATGTGGTGAAAAAGTCCTGAAGAAATCATAAAAATCATAAAAAGTCCTGAAAAAATTCTAAAAATCATAAAATGTCCTGAAGAAATCCTAAAAATCAGAAAAAGCCCTGAAGAAAGTCAAAAAAAAGAGAAAAAGAGAGAGAGAGAGAGAGAGAGAGAAAATGCCCTGGTGAAAACCTGGTAAACAGGCACCTTGGTAAAAAAATATATGCATCTCTACCAAGCAGGTGAAAACCTAGCAAACAGGTGCCTCTTGTACTCAAGTGCTCCATCTATCAACATAACGTTGGCATTCCTACTTTCATGCATCTTTGCTTTCTCTTGTACATATTTCAGCCACTTTTATGACATCTTGGTTCATTGGAACCCTCATGGCTTTAAACCGATCAATGTCCCAGTCTTAGGTAATCAACAAGAGCACATTACATGTCCTAAGTAGTATCAATCAAGTCAACCTTACGTCAGTGAAACCTGGTCATCCACTCCAAGTCAGTTACCTATCTCCTGACTACTGAAAAGTTTTATCACTGAGTAAACAAGCAAAACAGCATAACAGAAAACAATCACTAAATAGTTTGAGCTATGAATGAAAATTTTCTTTGTGTGTTGTCTTTTATATTGGTTTTCGATTATTATCCCTTTGAGTAACTCAAGGAAGTCTATCTTGACTAAGAGGAGCAAGGATTGGGGGCATAATATCTTCTTTGTTTTCTGCTTGAAGGAATGATCCCAATGATCTGGAAACATCTAAATTAGCTAGGTGTTTATGATAAGAGACTTCACATCAAGGTGAAATAGCCACACATACCTTGACTCCGCTTATTTGAATGCTACAAGGAGGTTCCCATCATTTCTTTGTCTATTTTGAGGGAATTTCTTTATGATGCAATTCGGGTCCCTGCGAAATTTGTCCAAGGATATGAACGAAAAAAGGGTCATTACAGACAAGATAATTAATATTGCACATGAAAAGAAAGGAATTTTAATCTGCCTGTTATAATTGTAAAACACTCAATGATGAAAATTAAGCTATTCAAAGTCCAGTGACTGGGTTTAGGATTGCATCTCATTTTGCATTTCATTCTTCATCTTGCGAATTTATAGTGATGGCGGTATGGTAACAATGATCTCCCTATTTTCTGAATGAGCGCTAGAAGCTTCATCATTTCTTCACTAAGTGGTCTCTTTTCATCATTTCTCTGATCGAGTACTTGTGTTTTGAGATGTTAGCTACATACATAAACATCTGATATAGATTCATACATTCACTATCATTCATTTGAATTCATCTTATTGCATAGAAAAATGAAAAATTTGCATTACTCATTACTCATTCACATTCATTTATTTGCATATGAAAAGAAAGAAAAATAGACATCCATATTCCATTTGCATTCATTCATGTATACTGAAAAGATATGCATACATATAGAATAAAGCATATAGAACAACATCTCATAATCAATCAACACAAGTATGATGAAATCAAATCAAGAACTCCTAAATCGACTATCCTGAGTCCATTTTTGGGATCAAAATTGAAATTCGAGATCATTTTGCTAGTCAATTTGGACCACTTAGCGCTTTTTCATCAACTGCTCATTCTCTTCTTCTAATTGCGCTCAATTTCTTATCAATCAATGCAAAATTTCCAAAAATTCCTCTGATTCAATTTGTGCTCAAATCCTTATCATCATTAAACATTGCCTATAATCATTGTGTACCCTCATTATCTTTCGATTTCACTCCCGAGGGGGCATACTCGTGACCTTATGACCTCACATTCTTCAATGTCGAGAAAATTTTCATATCTTCATTGAAAGTCGAGCAAAAAATCTTTTTCAACTAAAGAAAATCAATCAAATAAGACCTCATCGCTAGGGGCATCTCAACTTCATCGCTTTATATCAAGTTGAAATTTCTCAATCATCTGAATCGAATCAATCTCTAGGGGCATATTAGTTTCATTGCTTCAAATCAAGCTGATATTTATCTTCATCTGAATCAATCTCTTAATGTTAATCAATTTCATCGCTTTTCATCAAGTTGATTACTCATTTAAACTCAATCAAGGGTTTAAAGAGTTTATATGATCACGTTCAATCTCAACAGGTGTTTAGTATTCGTCGCTTTGGATCAAGCTGGACAGTTTATCTTCACTCATCGTGTCTTGATCAATCAATTTCAAGATCGATTTTTTTATCATCACTCACTGTGTCTAGATCAATCAAGTTATAGATCAGTAAGATCCGCTTCTTAATCAATCAAGTTCAAGTTCGGTATCTTTTGTTTTCTATCGTTCCTAAGTTCAATCAAGTTTGGGAATGGTATCACTTTAATCAGACTTCATTCAGCTTCGTCGCTTCGAAACAAGCTAAACACCTCGCTTTTCATCTAGTTCGTGATCAATCAAGTTCAGAACTGGTATCTCCTAGACATCAAATTTTCTTTGAACCAACGCGTTGCTCGTACATTAATTCAAAGAGGGGCAAATGTAATACCCTAAAAATGGTCATCTAAACCATGAGCCCCTAATCTCGACAACATCACCAAGGTCCTAACCAAAGGCAATTAAATAAATCTTGAGCACATAATTAATTCTTTAATCATCAAATGTCACATGGCAAAATTAATCACTTAATATTAATTAAATATTTATTTAATTAATTAAATCATTCCCAGTAAATCATTTTAAACAATTATCTTATTTATTTTATTAAATATCCTAGCATATTTAATTAAATAAATCAATTTGCCACAAATCTTCAAAAAAGGAAATAAATCAAGAAAGGGGAATTGGAAATTATGAGCACAAATATTCAAAAAAGGAAACAAATCAAAAAAAGGAATTAATTGACCAAGAAAGAATTAAAAATTGAGAAAAGAAATCAATTGGAGATAATCTTGAAAAAAACAAATTAAAAATTGATAGATAATCTCAAAGAAAGCAATTAAAACAATTAAATCTTAAAATTGAATGAAATAGAGAATAAATCAGTTTTCTCTTATTTTATCTTAATTTTAGTTCAATTTCCTTTAAAACTGAGAAAAGCATCCAATCACATCAATTCACCTAGATTGTGCTTCCTCTTGGAAAATCTTGACCGCTCATCATCATTTGATCTCAGCCTTTGGTTTCTTTCTGAATTTTCTATAAATTCGGGCTCTCATGTCTCATTCAAAAAGGAGGTTGGAGAATATATTGTTATTATACTAGTTTTGCTCTAGGTTCATTGAGAATTTGCATTGAGATATTGCATATTATTTATTTCATATTGTTTAAATCACTTAGCTCATTTATTGCTTAAATTATGTTAGATTAATCTTGCATCCATCTAGCTTGAATTCATGCTCATATAGATTAAATCCTTCGTTTAGGTGTTGTCTAGTCACTGGTATTGCTAATAATCTGAGAGCAATCTTATACTTGCATCTTTTAGAAGGCAATGGGTTGATTTTTTATGATTTTATTATTCATTGATTATATCTTACTAACCATACATCTAATGACTTAATTGAAGTGTTGTGCGTACAGATATAGGTCCACTTTTCACACACACACATACAAGCTGAAGAGTCATGTGCAAGCAAATTTCCTAAAAGAAAGCAAGCAGACATTATCTTGAATGACATGGAAACAAGCTCATCAGCTGCCTAGAAGAGAGCAATTGGAGAATGGTAGAGGAGAGTGTTTAAGGGTGATAAATAGATAGAGAGTATGCAATACAAACAAACAATGTCTGGAGTGTCTAATGTGACGTCTCTAATTTATGTCCGGAGGGACTAACTGGTTTTGGAGTTCCTGCGAAACCTATTGGGCCACGCTTGGAGGAAATCAATGTGTTCATGCAAGGTGTACCTTTTTTCTATTATGAGAATGATGCTTTTGCATCGAGGGATATTTGGAAGTCAATATCCAAAAATTTCTATAGTGTGGAATCAGAGTTGGCAGACTCGGAGTAATTTTCAACTTTCAGAAGACCAAGAGGTTATGTAAAAAATCTCCCAATAGAAGGACGATTTCAAGAATTACCTCTCCCCCCCATGACTATTCAAGAAGAACTTCCTCAGACAAAGGACTATTAGCCTCCATGGGATCAAAGAAAAAAATTGAAGCATAGACTCTAGATGATGTGGTGGTGTCCTTCGTGAAGAACTTTGCACTATAATTGAAAATTCATGAGGGAAACTACAAGATAGTGAAGAGAAATACAATCTTGAAAAGTGGGAATAATGGATCTTGGTTTGGGTGGGGCCAAGTCAGGTGGCTCCTCTAGAGGCTGACAAGATAGAAATCATATTAGGATTTGAAAAATATCACACTCGTGGAACTTCGTGTGCGAGTGATCGATTGCGGTGTTTGGGTAATGTATTCCAAATAGATACAGTTGCATTCCAAATGAGTAATGTCTTGATTAAAGACTTTTATCCTGATGGCATGCAACTATATCTATTTGGAATGCATTACCCAAACATTGCAATCGATCACTCGCACACGAAGTTCCACGAGTGTGATCTTTTTCAAATCCTAATATGATTTCTATCTCGTCAACCTCTAGAGGAGCCATCTGACTTGGCCCCACCCAAACCAAGATCCATTCTTCCCACTTTTCAAGATTGTATTTCTCTTCACTATCTTGCAGTTTCCCTCGTGAATTTTCAATTATAGTGTAGAGTTCTTCACAAAGGACACCACCACATCGTCTAGAGTCTATGCTTCAATTTTTTTCTTTGATCCCATGGAGGCCAATAGTCCTTTGTTTGAGGAAGTGCTTCCTGAATAGTCATGGGGGAGAGAGATAATGCTTGAAATCGCCCTTCTATTGGGAGATTGTGTACATAACCTCTTGGTCTTTTGAAACCTGAAAATTACTCCGAGTCTGCCAACTCTGGTTCCACACTATAGAAATTTTTGGATATTGACTTCCAAATATCCCTCGGTGCAAAAGCATCATTCTCATAATAGAAAAAAGGTGCTCTTTGCATGAACACATTGATTTCCTCCAAAGTGTGGCCCAATAGGTTTTGCAAGAACTCCAAAACCAGTTAGTCCCTCTGAAAATAAATTAGAGACATCACATCAGACACTCCAGACATTGTTTGTTTGTATTGCATACTCTCTATCTATTTATCACCCTTTAACACTTTCCTCTGCTTTTCTCCAATTGCTCTCTTCTAGGCAGCTGATGAGCTTGTTTCCATGTCATTCAAGATAATGCCTGCTTGCTTTCTTTTAGGAAATTTGCTTGCACATGACTCTAAAGCTTGTATGTTCTACTTCCGTACAGATATAAATTTTAATTCACACTTAGATAATAATTAAATAAAATAAGCATTTGTAAATAAAAAATTTAGTCATTCGATGTTACATATTATCTAACGGAAAGATCCAAGACAATTCTTGGAGAAAGGAAACATCATTGATAATCATTTTTTGCAAATAACACTGAATCAAATAAATTAAAAATGTTTAATGCAATTTTAAAAAATAGAACTCGTTCAATGCTTTCATTCACCGACAACAAAGTCGTTTGACCCACATCATCTCTCGCCGTCGGAATTCCGACAACAACTAATGGAACGTCTGACAAGGATGTTGTATATCCGACGTCACTGCCATGTCGGACAGTCGTCGAGGAGAAATCATAACATCCATTGGAAATCCGACGGAAATACGCCGATATAGCCGTCGTTGGGGGAGTTCATAACAACGGCGAGTGACCGACGTAAATACGCCGATATAGCCGTCGTCGGGGGAGTTTTCGAAGGTAAATTTTGTCGGAAGCCCGACGTTTGGTCGTCGCAAATCCGACAATTAGCCATCAGAAATTAGGCCCAAATGTACTACTAAAATAGCAGGTTTGAGGATATCCTGATGACCCGATGGAAAGTGTGAAGAGTGCAGGGAAAGTGCGAACCAAAGCAGATCAATGGAGATCGGACGGTGGAGTGACATTTTGGGGCTATCCATGACTATCGTTGTACCATGGTTGTGAAGTGCTCGGAATGAATACCCTCGTGATAGGTGGCCGGCCAGGTGGTGCCGAGGTGGACTCTGAGCAAATCAGAAGGTGACACGTGGTGACATGCAGCAAGATAGGTGGCGGTCCAGTGGCTGGTGAAATCGATCAAATCATGGCCACGATGAGTCTTGAAAAGGTTTCATCGAAAGCTCAGTTCCATCTATATCAAGGAGACCTTGGCCATGATGATTCTTGAAAAGGTTTCATCGAAAGCTCAGTTCCATCGACATCGGGTAGACCTTGGCCACGATGAGTCCCGAAAAGGTTTCACCAAAGGCTCAGTTTTATCGATGAAACTGCAGATTCGATGAGACTGGTAAACGGCTCACTATGGGAGTAGTTTGGCCGAAAGAAGGATATCTGACAGAGCAAGATGCATGGTAGACCTGGCAAACAGGTGGTACCTAGGTGAAACTTCAAAGCCAATCAGAGGGTGACACATGTTGACACATGGCATAAGAGAGAAGATTAGCCAGGGTTAAAAGTGGAGCAAATTAAGAGAAGATCAATGGTAGTCTGAAAGATCTAAGGGCTATTGCTATACCGCTATAGAAAGAAGCTTGTTAGTTACCTCATTAACTTGGCGACAAAGCACATGTAGAAAAGGAAAAGGGGAGGTGAGCGGCTAAGGTGTTAAAGATTGAGTAGTTTGAGGGCAGATCAACGGTCGTTGCTATAGCGCATGATGAAGATGCTTGATGGTTATCTCACGCGACATGGCGACTGATGACCTGGCAGTTAAGGTGGTGCTTAGTTGGATCCAAATGTGAACAGAATGAATGAGGATGCATCATGTGGTAGAGAGAAGATGAAAAACCAAGGCAGACCAAGCCCAGTGGCAGGTCCACATGGAAAAAGGCTACAGACGAGCGGATGTATATATTTTCTAAGTCAACTTTGAACTTGAACTTTGAACCGGTTCAAAGTAGTTCATTGGTTCAAAGTGGTTCAATGGTTCAAAGTTCATTATCGTCGCTCATTCCCGTGGGCCCAGGATGAAGAAAGCACACAAGCAGAGATAAAAGCAAATGGTAGGGCCTGCTAGAAAGTAAATGAAAAGTTAATGCAAGCAGCCATGGTTCATGCAGGCGATCCAGTCGCTGGCAATAAAAATTGCATGATGGACTCAGAATTGGTTGTTTGAATGGTCAAAAGCTCGCCCAGCAAGGAGATGAATTTTTGCATCAAATATTAATGCAGATGCTTATTGATTGTCTGAACATGCAAGTGTTACATATCGCTGGAAAGCTTGCGAATAAGAGAGATGCATTTTTTCAACCATTTTTAACAGAAGTTTCAACACGGCGAGCAGTTGCCAGGGAATGCATAAGATTTTTTTTAGTGGGATTTCTTTTTCATACAGTTACAGTTCATTTCATCATGCAACTTTCACATGGGGATAGCTAATTTTTCGCATTTAGACATGCAGGTTTTTAAATAGGAGGTTTCTTTTTTCAATGGAGCTATTCAGGGTGAGACTGACATTTCCACATTCAGTAATGAGGGTTTCTCTTCATGCAGGATCAGTGGCAGTACTTTTGAGCAGTAAATATTATTATTTTACAGTATTATGCATGAGTTTTTATGCCATTTTGGGGCAGATTCGCCCAAGGCTTTTCTCATGCAGTCATTTTAGGGTTTTGAAGGTGATTCATCATGATTTCTATATTCCTTCTCTCCTTTTTTTCCTCTGGTTCTTTCTTTTTTGCATACACATTTTTTGCAAAAAAAGCATTGTAGCTCAGCAGTATTTGAGTTTTGTAATAGTAGCACTCCTTTATTTTTCAGTAATATAGCAGCAGATTTCCTTCTTGGTACTTCTTGTATTATCTAGTGAATGAATGATTTGATAATTTTCTGTGATTTTAATCCTATAATTTATCTCATTCAGACAATTTATGGTGCAACGAGCTACGTGTTAGTTGCAGGTTCTAGTTTGTGTTAGCTGATTTTAATTTCTTTAAGTTGTGAAAACTTGTTGTTTTCCTTCATGCATGCATTAAATTCATCCCTTTCTAGGAAATGTTTATGCATCTACATGTTCAGCTGAGTTGTTAAGTTATCAAATTTATTTGTTGAAGGTTTTGTTAGTTAAGCAGGTTGCAAACCTCAGATAAGATATTTGGTGCATCACCTTCATTAGAATAGATTTTCATTACATGTAAACTTTCTATCCCTTTCTATCCCTTTTCTTATCAAAATTATTTACAAGAGATTCACCAAACAGGAAGTCGGTCTGATCTCCAGAGATTCACCTTCACTTTGAGCAACCCATAGGCTCGAAGGTTTCCATGTTTCACACGATTGCTTTTTTTCGAACTTAGCATCACGGGTGCAATCCTTAGTGACAACAGTTTTTGGAACACCCGGTGGGACACGTTTGAGCTATCACAGCTCAAAGAAAAACCATTTTTGTTGTTGCTTTGGTATTGACAATAGTATTTCAGCCTATTGAGGTTATTTTTTCTAAGTACCTGGCGACTTTATTTTCTTGTTTTATGTACAGAACAGGTCTTAACAACATATAAAAAAGTATCAAACCAAACATAGCGAGGATCCGGTTGAGCATATTAAGATACCACCATCACAGAGAAGGTCAAGGACAATGAAAAAGACAGGAAAAAATAACAAATTCAGCAGTTGAGTTTCTAGAAAGTTCATCAATTGAAGTTTATCTTGAAAATCCAGATTCTAATCTTCTATCTAATTCTTCTCCTTTACCTAATAATTCTCAGCCCAATTTTACTACCCGCATAAATCCTCTTTTTGTAACTACTCCAATTCAGCCATCTATTACCTAGAATCCACCAGTAAATCCTTTAGTATTTACAGTGGTTGTACCAAGAGCACATGCTTTTGTACCCTTCAATGGAGGCAGCCCTTTGAATTTGACCCAACATGATCCTATACCAGGAGAAGCTCTGAAAAGTATGCCTATTTTCACTGGTGAAAACCACGTCACACCCATTGAGCACATAAGAGATGTAGCATCTCTATGTGCAGTTCACCATATAACCCAAGAGAACGCAACACTCAGGCTATTGGCAGCATCATTCAAAGGCAAAGCACTACAATGGTTTGGGGGTTTGCAAATTAATTTAGTTATTGATTGGGACGATTTGGTTGATAAGCTAACAAAGCAGTTTGTAGATAAATTAGATCACCTATCATTGGTTGAACAGATGACCACTATCAAGAGGGCATTGCAAGAGCAGATGACTGATTTCAATTACTGTTTTGAGCGAACCTGGAATAGAATTCCGACAACGGTAAAACACTCTCCTGAACATGCATTTTTATATTATTTGAGAGCTTTAAATAGTGATATTGTTGTTATGATTCAATCTATGGGTGAAGTTACATTACCAGCAGCTTATGATATATCTATTAGAGCAAAAAACAACCTTATACAAGCTGGTAAAATTGCCCCTAGGCCTCCTATGCCTATTTTTCCTGATATACAGCCATTGATACCTTTACAAGTACCCCCTATAGCTACAATACCTAATGTTCCAGCACTAGGTTTTCAAAATTATGTTCAAAATAGTATTGTAGAAGACTCGTCAAAGAAACTACAGACATTACAAGAGATGTTTATAAAGAATGTTGAAGAAACTCAACAAATCCAGCAGACTATGCAAAATTTTGGCAATGAATTGGTGAACATCAAGAAAAATTAGAACCAAAATCAAAGGTATCAAGCCCCATATCAAGCTCCTTATCAACCCAATAGGCCTAACTACCAAGTTGATGCTCAGAATCAAAGGAAGAACTACAACAATAGGCAAAACCAGAAGTATAATCAGAATATTACTAGCAATTCTAAAGAAATTGTTCCTACTCAGAATAATATGGCACAAGAGTGGTGTTTTCCTTGCCAACAACCTCATAGTCAAGAATCATGCCAAAATGCAATGAATGCTCAATCACAAGCTTTGATGGTTCAGAATAACATGTCTTATCAGGATGTGGGTATAAATAAGGAACTATAAGGTCCTGAGGTGGCTATGATGAATTGGCAAGGTGAGGAATTTTGTGGAGTTAATCATCCGCAAGCACAAAATAGACCTTTTTCACCTGTTGCAAAAAATACAAGGTCAAAGAAACGTGTTATTGATATTGGATAGCAAGCGCAAATAATCAATAGCAAGCTGTAAATAATGGATAGCAACAAAATAAATCCGGACAGCAGCTAGATAAAGGAAAACAACAAGCTTCTACAAGTCAGCAAGTTGTTAGTACACCTCCACCTATCCAGAATGTGCAGATTTTACCAAGAGGATAGCCTGCAGCACCTAAAGAATAGCAAAAAGTTCAATCTCAGTTAAAACCAGCTCATCAAGAGCCTGTTGTTCCAAAAGTACAACACAAAGTTAGTGGTGTTCCATTTAATATTGTTGAATCTATGGCAAAAACCAATGTTTCCATGACAATGATAGATGCATTACAAATTCCTGGACAAAAGGAATTGTTGAGAGACAAATTGAATAATCTTTCCTTGACTAATGAGCCTCAAAAAGATCAGCCTAGACTTGCATTAGCTAATGATATCCCAGTTAAGAATAATCAACCAATCCAAACACCAAAGCCTCTTCCATTTTTTGTAACATTGATAATTGGCAACCATCTAGTCCACAATTGCTTGATAGACTCAGGAGCCAGTAGTTCAATTATGTCCAAAGACCTTGCAGATAAACTCGGTCTAACTTATGAGCCTATTTCTAGAGGAGTTGTACAATTAGATGGAATAGCAGTTAAGTTGGTTGGATTGGTCAAAGATCTTGGTTTGACCTTGCATGCTTGTCCTAATTTTGTAATACCTCAGGACATGTACATAGCTGACTTACCTCCACACTTTAGCTATTTGCTTATCTAGAGATTTCATAGCAAAATTAGGAGGATACCTCTCTGCTGATTGGTCACACTTGTTTTTTATAACCTGGTATGGTACTAAGGTTACCATTAAGTCAGAACCCCAAGCCACTTGCCACTTAGAACCATATACCCCAAGTCCTATAAATGCAAATCTTGACATCAGAGACCATGAGGAGTTACCACCTATCCAGGATCCAGATACACCTATTCAAGGCATACCTGATGTGAATTTGGATGAGTGGGTAGCCCAGAATACTGAAGAAGATCCTTTCATTAGCATGGATGAAATAGTTCTTAGTGTTTATATGATTCATGAGGAGGATTATTCTATTCCTTAGCTTGAAAAAGAGGATATTCCGCTTGACCAACAATCAAAACAACAAAAAAATCAAGTTTGGCAGCTCTATTTTGATCGTTCGAGAGGTAAAAATGGTTCTGAAGGTGGTGTTATTCTAGTTTCACCTGAAGGTATGAGATACTACACTGCTTTCAGATTTTCTTTTAGTTGTACAAACAATACAGTTGAGTATGAATCATTAGCACATGGCTTAGAATGGGCTAGGCAGAAAAAAGTTAAATGTTTATAAGTTTTTGGTCATAGTGAACTAGTTGTGAACCAAGTAAGGAATATCCATGTCACCATAAATGATGTTTTGAAGATGTACAAGTATAGAATTTGGGATTTAATTGAAGATTTTGATGCATTTAATTTGTTGTCCATACCTAGAAGTCAAAATAAAGAAGTGGATAAGCTTGTTGCTTTAGGAGCTCAGTTCAATATTCCAATAGAACTAGAAAATATTGATAGACAACAGTATGTTAAAGTTGCAGTAAGGCCCTCAGTTCCAGATAACACTATTAATTGGTAGTTTTTTGACTCAGATGAGCAGATTACTAATTTCCTAATTGAAGAAGTTGAGTTTTCTGTTGGAAATTAGCATAAGGTCAATGATCAATATGAAAATCAGTTTCTCCAATTGAAAACTAACAAGCTGCCCAAGGGTCTGGTAAGGATAAAGATGATCAGGTCAGGAAGGATAAAGATAGCATGTTTGTGAAGGAAGAATATTATGAACCTATTGAAATATTCAAAGACAAGTTATTGAAAATTGGCAAGGTATGTACCCCTGAAGAAAAACATGCTTTTGTAAAACTTTGTCAAGAATTCAATGACATATTTGCATGGAGGTATGAATATTTGAAAGGGTTTGATGCTCATTTAGCTCAGCATACCATAGAGTTGGTAGATAATGCAAAACCAATAAGGCAGAAACAAAGGCCTCTTAATCCAAAATTAGAACATCTTATGAGGACTGAATTAAATAAGTTGATTGAAGGAAACATCATATTTCCAATCAAGCACACATCATGGGTGTCCAATCTAGTTCCCGTTAGGAAAAAGAATGGTGAACTTAGATTATGTGTTGATTTTAGAGACCTAAATAGAGCATCCCTGAAAGACCATTACTAGTTGCCCTCAATGGAGAATATTTTGCAGGTTGTATCAGGTTTAGAGAGATTCTAATTACTTGATGGTTATTCAGGATATAACCAAATTTTGGTCAAAGAAGATGACTAGTACAAAACAACATTTACCACCAAGTGGGGTACAATGGCTTATAAGAAAATGCCATTTGGACTGACCAATGTTGGGGCAACATTTCAGTGTGCAATGGATATGGCATTTCAAGGCCTGATTAACAAGTTTGTTTTGGTTTACCTAGATGATGTAACTATTTTTTTTAAAAGGCTAATGAACCTCTTGACCATCTCAAACAGGTATTTGAGAGATGCAGGGAATATGGAGTTTCATTAAATCCCAAGAAGATCACATTTTTTGTTCATGAAGGCAACTTGTTGGGATATATTGTTTCAAAGCATGGGATTTCAATAGATCCTAAGAGGATCACAACCATACTTGCATTTCCATTACCGGCACATAAGAAGGGACTCTAGAGTTTCATAGGTAGGTTTAACTTTATCAAAAGGTTTATTCCTAATATTGCAGCATTGATGCAGCCACTTACAGCCATGCTTAAGAAAAACATTCCTTTTCAGATGACTAAGGAAGGTAAGAACATTTTCGAAGAGATTAAAGAAGCAATTGCAGCAGCCCCTACTCTCATTAATCCTAATTTTAAGAAAGATTTTATTCTATATGCCTTTGGGAGTGAGGACACTATTTTTGCAATGTTATGTCAGCAAAATGATGAAGGCTTAGAACAGCCAATGGCTTTCTTTAGCCAGATTTTGCATGATTATGAGACTAGATACTCATTTGTAGAAAAGCATGTGTTAGTAGTAATAAAAAGCCTTAAAAAATTTAGGCACATGCTCTCTAACAATAAGATCCAGCTTATGGTTGTTCATCCTACAATGAAAGAGTTTTTACTCAGCAAAGACATAAATGACAAAAGGGCGGGTTGGATTACTAAGGCAATGGAATATGACATCTCTATCGAGGTAACCAAGCTAGTTAGAGGCAAGAGTTTATGTGAGCAGCTTGCTGGCATAGAAAATAGTAAAGAAGTGGAGAAACAAGTTGAAACAGTGCTTAATAATGAAGAACAACCTGCTGCCCCAACTTTACCAACCACTTGGAATCAGCAAATTGCCCATTATTTACAAACTGGTGACTGTCTGGAAGGCTTAGATAGATCAAAATGAAGGTATTTCAGGCTACAAGTCATTCCTTATGCCTTAATAGATGGTATTTTGTTCAAAAAAGATTATAATGATGTTCTATTAAGATGCATTGAGCCAGATTAGATTGAAAAAGTTCTAAGTGAACTTCATGAAGGACCTGCAGGAGGTCACTTTGCAGCAAGAAGAACAGCTCTAAAAATTATAAGAGTTGGTTATTATTGGCCTAAGATATTCAAGGATGCTCACTCATGGGTGAAGAAATGTGAAAAATGTTCATTGTTTGCAGGCAAACAGAGGCTAACACCCTTGCCTTTGCAACCAATTGAAGTAGAGCAGCCTTTTACAAAGTGGGGGCTTGATTTTATAGGACCTATTAATCCACCTTCAAGTGTAGGTCACAAATGGATTCTTACAGCAACTGATTATTTCACAAAGTGGACAGAAGTAGTTCCATTGAAAGAAGCTAATGAAACTTCTATCCACAATTTCTATCAAGACTTAGTGTCCAGGTTTGGTACCCCAGAATCAATCATTTCTGATAATGCTTTAGCTTTCATTGGTCTTAGAGTTTTAGATTGGTTAGTTAAGAATAATATATATTTGAATACTTCATCCAATTATTACCCTAAGGGTAATGGACAAGCTGAATCAACTAACAAGAACTTGATCAACATCACTAAGAAAACCATTGTTGAGAATTAGAGCTCTTGGCATGAAAAGCTCAAGTTAGCCCGTTGGGCTAACAAAATTACACCAAAGAGATCAACAGGTTACTCTCCTTATGTTTTAACTTATGGCAAAGAAGCCAGGTTACCTATTTCAATTGAATTGCCAACTTTGAATTATGTAAAAGAATTTGAGTTACTTGAAGAGCAGCCAATGCAGATTAGGCTTTCTCAACTTATGGAGTTAGAAGAAACTCGCAGGGAAGCATACATAAAGTTGGAAATTCACCATGCTTAGATGAAGAGAACCTTTGATAGAAAAGTTATACCATGCATATTTAATCAAGGTGATCTTGTTTTCAAATGGGGTGAATTAAAGAACAGACCTGGTAGACATACCAAGTTTGATGCCATGTGGGATGGCCCGTATGTTATCATAGAATACAAATAGAATAATGTTTTCCAGCTCACTAAATTGGATGGAGAGGTGTTGCCAATCCCTATCAATGGGATTCACCTCAAACTATGCTATTGAGTACTAACAGTTTGCATATGTACATAGTAGAATAGTTGCTTTTCTTTCTTTTCAGCAGTTTGTCAAGCTCAACTATAAGCAGAGTTGTAGTGGTTTAAATTGAATAAGTCCTTTCAAGCACATCGCAATTGATTTTTTCAATTTGTTTTTGTTTCTATTTTCCTTAAGTGCAGTGTGCAGGCTCAGCTGTATGCAGAGCCTCTGTAGTTTCCTTTTCAGTTTTGTTTAGAATGCTGAGATGCAGTTCCATATTTTGAGAAAAGCAAACTTAACTCAATTCCCAATGGATATGCTAGGCTACTGGATTCTACTATTTAGCAGGCCAACACCCCTGAGAGGTCGCCAAAAATGTTACCAAAATTTTGCACATGCCAAATTTGGTGCCCTAATGAAGCCTTGCATTCATTTTGAAAAGGTCCAAATCATGAGCAAGAAATCAGAAACACATCTTTTTTTCTCTAACTTGTTTACTTCATGTGCAGATACAGGAGAAGCAATGCAGCATGTGCGTTAAAATGGGCTCCCAAAGAGATTGAGCTCAACATGCTAATTTAACAATGCCAAATTCACTTTGTTTCCTAATGAAGTAGTGGCAAAGAAAGGCTCAAAGGTTTTCATGACTAACGCTCAGGTGCAGGCCACATACAACAGCAGGGGCCATGAAAAACACTTATCCCACATTGGTAGTGGGGAGGAACTCTTCACTATTTAAAAGTAAAGCTACACACATATCAAGCATCAAAAGATTTTGGCAAGAGGCAGCTCATGGCCTGGTGGACCTTGCGCGCGCACATCTCAAGGCGACCCAAATTTTGCATCAGACCAAAAAGACCAATAGTAAAGATCGAGCAGATTGATCACATTCAACGGTCAGGCAAAAGATCAGACAGTGGTTTCTAAGGCGCTATGGAAAGATGCAAGCCCAATTATCACCACAACTTGGCGACAAGGTGAGCCCAGGTCCATCAGACATCGGTAAGACCCATGATATGTTACGTTGAAGGCCCGATAGAGATTGCAAAGCGGTGTGTGTCGCCATCGGATATCAGAATAGCAAGTTTGATGATATCCCAATGACCCGACAAAAAGTGCGAAGTAGTGCAGGGAAAGTGTGAACCAATGCAGATCAAGGGACATTGGATGGTGGAGTGACATTCCGGGGCTGTCCATGACTATCATTGTACCGCAGTTGTGAAGTGCCTGGAATGAATACCCTCATGACAGGTAGCAGGCCAGGTGGTGCCGAGGTGGACTCTAAGAAAATCACAAGGTGACACGTGGTGATATGCAGCAAGACAAGTGGTGGTCCAGTGGCTGGTGACATCGAGCAGATCATGGCCGCGATGAGTCCCGAAAAGGTTTCATCGAAAGCTTAGTTCCATCGACATCAAACAGACCTTGGCCACGATGAGTCCCGAAAAGGTTTCATCGAAAGCTTAGTTCCATCGAGATCGATCAGACCTTGGCCATGATGAGTCCTGAAAAGGTTTCACCAAAGGCTTAGTTTCATCGACATAATAATATTGATGAAATTGCAAGTTTAATGGGACTGGTAAACGGCTCACCGAGGGAGTAGTTTGGCTGAAAGAAGGATATCTGACAGAGCAAGACATGTGGTAGACCTGGCAAATAGGTGGTGCCCAGGTGAATCTCTGAAGCCAATCAGGGGGTGACACATGTTGACACGCGGCACAAGAGAGAAGATCAGCCAGGGTTAAAGGTGGAGCAAATTAAGAGAAGATCAATGGTAGTCTAAAAGATCTAAGGGCTATTGATATACCGCTATAGAAAGAAGCTCATCAGTTACCTCAGCAACTTGGCGACAAAACACATGCAGAAAAGGAAAAGGGGAGGTGAGCGGCTAAGGTGTTAAAGATCGAGTAGTTTGAGGGCAGATCAACGGTTGTCACTATACCGCATGATGAAGATGCTCGCTGGTTATCTCACGCGACATGGGGGCTGATGACCTAGTGGTTAAGGTGGCGCTCAGTTGGATCCAAAGGTGAACAGAATGAATGAGGATGCATCACATGGTAGAGAGAAGATGAAAAACCAAGGCAGACCAAGCCTAGTGGCAGGTCTAGATGGTAGATAACGTGGACCCGTGAACAAATTAGAGGCTGACACGTGGCAAAAGGCTACAGACTAGCGGATGTATATATTTTTTAAGTCAACTTTGAACTTGAACTTTGAACCGGTTCAAAGTAGTTCATTGGTTCAAAGTGGTTCAATGGTTCAAAGTTCATTATTGTCACTCATTCCCGTGGGCCCAGGATGAAGAAAGCATACAAGGAGAGATAAAACCAAACGATGGGGCCCACTAGAAAGTAAACAAAAAATTAATGCAAGCAGCCATGGTTCATGCAGGCAATCTAGTGGTTGGCAATAAAAATTGCACGGTGGACTCAGAACTGGTTGTTTGAATGGTCAAAAGCCCACCCAACAAAGAGATGAATTTTTGCATGAAAGATTAATGCAGATGCTTATTGATTGTCTGAACATGCAAGTGTTACATACCGCTGGAAAGCTCGCAAAATAGAGAGATGCATTTTTTCAACCATTTTTAATAGAAGTTTCAACACGGAGAGAAGTTGCCAGGGAATGCATAAGATTTTTTTCAGTGGGATGTCTTTTTCATATAGTTGCAGTTCAGTTCATCATGCAACTTTCACATGGGGATAGCTATTTTTTTGCATTTAGACATGCAGATTTTTAAATAGGAGGTTCATTTTTTCAATGGATCTATTTAGGGTGAGACTGGCATTTCCACATTCAGTAATGAGGGTTTCTCTTCATGCAAGATTAGTGGCAGTCCTTTTGAGTAGTAAAGATTATTATTTTATAGTATTATGCATGAGTTTTTATGCCATTTTGGGGCAAATTTGCCCAAGGCTTTTCTCATGCAGTCATTTTAGAGTTTTGAAGGGGATTCATCATGATTTCTATATTCCTTCTCTCCTTCTTTTTTCCCTCTGGTTCTTTCTTTTTTGTGTACACATTTTTTGCAAAAAAGCATTGTAGCTCAGCAGTATTTGAGTTTTGTAACAGTAGCACTCCTTTATTTTTCAGTAATATAGCAGCAGATTTCCTTCTTGGTACTTCTTGTATTATCTAGTGAATGAATGATTTGATAATTTCCTGTTATTTTTATCCTATAATTTATCTCATTCAGTCAATTTGTGGTGCAAGGAGCTATGTGTTAGTTTCAAGTTCTAGTTTGTGTTAGTTGATTTTAATTGCTTTAAGTTGTGAAAACTTGTTGTTTTCCTTCATGCATGCATTAAATTAATCCCTTTCTAGGAAATGTTTATGCATCTACATGTTCAGCTGAGTTGTTAAGTTATCAAAGTTATTTGTTGAAGGTTTTGTGAGTTAAGCAGGTTGCAGACCTCAGATAAGATATTTGGTGCATCATCTTCATTAGAATAGATTTTCATTACATGCAAGCTTTCTATCTCGTTCGATCCCATTTCTTATCAAAATTATTTACAAGAGATTCACCAAACAGGAAGTCGGCCTGATCTCCAGAGATTCACCTTCACTTTGAGCAACCCACAAGCTCGAAGGTGTTTCCATGTTTCACAAGATTGCTTGTTTTTTAACTTAGCATCACGGGTACAATCCTCAGTGACAACAGGAACAAAATCCTTGGTCACCACAAATGTGACTGGAAATGTTCCCGTAATAGTAATACGAGAAGATCTAGGAAATGTTTCTAAAACATCACCAGTACTAGTGGCCTCTGCATCCCCAGGTACATGTCTTAACGCATGTTCTGGCATTTGTTCGCTAACAGAGGGTATACTACACAATGCCTGCATGCTATGTGTTGCCAATATTTCAGTCGACAATATAAGCACGAATGATCGGGTTAGATTATGTGATGTATGCACAAGAAGATCAGGATGGACACTTGAACCAACCCCTACTCCCCGGGCAACACCTGCAATACCCAAATCATGGCCAGCAGCATCATGAGGATGCAAAAAATCTTGTAAAAACAACTCATATTTTAGTTCATGACATTAAAGAGTACAAAATATAAAACCATTAATGAGCTTGTGTTATAATTAAACAACTCATATTTCTTCATTGCATTTTTTGGGGGTCTTCCTTATCATATCCAGAGGGTTTGCGGAATATGCGATTTCATCATCGCATTATAGTGGATGTGCCTCCCTATGGATTCTCCTCTACTAATGGTGCCTTTCCCCAATCATCCAGCTGTGACAAGAATATTAAAAACATTATCAAAATTAACCCAATTAACTTACGAAAAAAAACATAATAATAATACATTTTACTCATATATAATTTGTACAATTACAACAAGGTAAACCTGTCAGGTAGAAGCGCCTGAAGATGCATTGTGATCTATGCTTTGGGCTGAAGCCTTCCCACTATGATCAATGTTTCGATGTGACAAAAATTAAATATTAAAAAATATTACCGAAATGAAACCAATAGACTTACGAAAAAAAACATAATAATAAAACGGTATATTGAATTCATTAATTGGAGGTTGGGTAAAATGGTATATAGTATGTACCACCCTCATAGTAACTATGTTTGTATCTATGTGATTCAAATTGTAATCGATTAGCAGCTCTTCCCCTGCAGTTATTGATTTTATCACACATAGGAATACAAGGTTTCCCTCGTGCGCCTCAAATATGCAATTGGGTTGCTTATTTGTTGACCCGGGTCGTGTACTGTTTATAAACCCTGTAATATTCCCTGATGTTTTTGGTCTTCCGTCAATGTACATAGCCACTCCTTTATTTTGATCCTTATCTTTTAGTTGTATATAATTTGCTGATAGTACATACCTACGCATACTTGTTGTATATCAAACCAATTGTATCCAATCTTTATAATTGTAACAAGGTCCAACATACTCCATCAACTTAGTAACTTTTTTGTAATAGACCGTTATGTCATCCATACAAAATAGGCCAAAACCATGTAATGACGATGGTAATATGTGATATATCCTCTCGTTGACACAAAAATCGGTGTTTATTGGAGGAAGTTCCTTGGGTACCCATTTTTTTTGTAGATGTTTGTACCTCAAGGGCACCTTGATTTCACCTATGCTCTCATCATCATAAGAACATGACTCCCCTTCAGCAAAAAAAAATTCCATGTGTTTATGAAAACTTCTTCTAATCTTTTGACCTCTAGTTGATCTCCCTCTTTTAGACCTACTAAATGTCTCGCTTTCCTCTTCTCTTCCTAAATTTCCCTCGCTCGAGGAAGACAGATCTGACAAATACCTATTTGGTGGTACCTGTACTCCATACATTGGATCAAAGTTGTAAGGCCATTGTGCCATTTTTTATCATGTCTAGGCCAACTAGGTCCCGAATAGGTCAACATTGGTCAATGCCTCTAGAGGTGGCCAAAAGTGATGAAATTGAAGTAATTCATGGTTTTATGTCATATTTAGCATGTTTGAGGATTCCTAGGTTGACAGGAGATCATTTGGTTGAAAATTGCAAAAGTTGTCAAAATTGCTCAAAAGCTGAAAAATGTGCAACTTTGCAATTTTGGTGCAAAAAGTAGCATTTTGTTTCCCAAACAACCAGCTAATTATAAAGTTGGTTAAAACAGTTGGTAAGGGTTTTTAATGACTATATAAATCCTCTTTGGGTCGAAGGTGTAAGTTGGTTTTTCTCTAATTATTGCCCCAAACTACTGCTCAGTCTAATCCACAAAATATTAATCCATTATTTCTAATATACTATTATTATTTCTAGTATACTATAATTATTTATAATATACTATTATTATTATTCCTAATATACAAATGTGTATTCAATGCCATCTCGTGTAGAAGGATAGTGCGCATAGTCTGGTAGATGCGAGGAATGATGTTTCATGTGTTAATGCATTTAAAGCCTTTAATTTCGACAGTCAATGTTAATGCATTTACAGCCTTGGGCTTGTTTGCAGTCATTAATTTTGTTATCATTTTCAAAGCTACAAGTGCAGGGTAGTTTTGGTCAATGCAGAATGGAAGTGAATTTCACATTCATGACTAACAATAAATTGGTGCCATTTTTTGGGCAAGATATCAAATAGGAGGATGAAAGGTCTTTTCATTTTCAAAGACCAGTGTCTGTATGAAGCAGTTAAAATTCTTCTTGGGGAATATTTCGTCCATGTGAGTCACCAATATCAGACTAACATGGAAGTGTACTCTTGGATTATTGCTTCGGGGTTGCAATTTGAGGAAGAGATGGAGAAGGTGAAGAGAGCTCTAAGAACTTTGATTAATTCAGACTACCTATTGAATTTGGACAATATATGTGAACGAAAAATTCCAGGTGTGGGCATTAGAACCTTTGTAGACCAAGTCGTACTGGGTGCACCATTACCTTTTATCTAATGGCAGGAGGATGGCTTGAAGGCTCGTTGCAGGTGTATACGGTGAAAATGGATAACAACAATGATGAAAGACTAAATGAATTCAACCACAAAACCCTAGCCTAACAACAACAAAGATCCACCATAACATATGAAGATTACCTAAGACAATGCAAATTAAATGAAATCACAAGGATTATACCATCACATGTCCAATAGGGTTTGGATCTCCATTCTTCCTATCTCCATTGATCTTGCTTGATATATTTGCTCTCAGATTTTATGTGCACAAGAGCTCAACAAAGAATGGAAATGTGGTTGCAAGTAGGATCGCATATGAAAAGCGTAGTGTAGTCAAGTAGTCAATTGATCAAGTAATTCGGGTTCGATAATGAAGGAAGCATCTCCTTATATAGAAGACACTATAAGAAATGGAGGGATAAGATTGAGAGGTGTAAAAGATAAATGGTCGGCTATGATTAGAGGGTAGGTAGTGTAGGAATTAAGAGATGAATGACATGTGTCATGGGTAGAAAAGGTTAATGAATTAATTAAATAAATAAAGATTTATTTAATTAATAGAAGAAGTGGGATCAATTAAATAAATAAGATATTTATTTTAATTTAAGAAAATGATAATTTAAATAAATAAAGGTATTTATTTAAATGAGAAATAAGGCTAGAAGAGGATAAATGAATTAATTAAATAAATAAAGATTTATTTAATTAATAGAAGAATTAGGCTAAAGTAATTAAATAAATAAATATATTTATTTAATTAGACTAGACAATTTTAGGTGTCTACATTTTGCCCCTCTTTGAGACAATGCAGCTTGTCGCGTTGTTTCAAAGAAGATAATATGAACTGATACAAAGTTGCCCCAAGATGGGAATGATATGCCCCCTTGAGAGATTGGATGAAAATATCTGAAAAGATCACAAACAATCTCTCGATAAGAAAGAATGGCTAGAATGGACTGACCAGATAGAGTGATAGAGTCACGGGAAAAATAAGACTAACTCGAGAGACGAGGGCTAGGATGAGGGCTAGGGTAGTCTATAAGATAGACCACGAGGGGAAAACATCCTCATTGTCATCCACACATCCAAGAGATCAGAGTGCAGAGTGAGATAGAGTAGCAGCAGTCAGCAGCGATGGCATTGGTTCACAGATTCGATCACGTTCACCGATTTCAGAGGCCAGCAGAGGCAGGAGAGTCGGTAAGTACCGCAAAACCTCCTTGTACTTTGTAGCAATAAATATTGTCATTAATGCATGTCAAGTAGAGCAATAAATGTGATTTAGGATAATGTCAAAAAGTGTCAAAAATGTCGAGGCGCATCTGTGTTGGTACCAGGTGCGTCTGGGTTGGCTAGGCGCATCTGCGTTTGTGCCAGGCACGTCTATGCCGGCAAAGGCGTCTGTGCAGGATGCGATCGCATCTGTGTTGTGCAGGCGCGTTTGTGTCTTTTAGGCATGTCTGTGCAGAGCATAGACACGTCTATGTCTCTTAGGCACGTCTATGCAGAGAAGGCGCGTTTATGCAGTCTTTAAGCGTGTTTATGCAATGAAAGCGCATTTATGTCTTCAAGGTCAAATCGACAGTTCTGTGATGAACATACGTTGTCGATTGGATAAGCTGCTGAGAGGATTCACTCAAGCAGGTCCTCTAGGGAAGATTTAGGATAGGTCGAGGCACTTTGTGATGAACAGTGAGTACCAAGATAAAGTACTTTGTGATGAACATTGAGTACCAATATGAGCAGCACTTTGTGATGAACAGTGAGTGCAAATGTGAGCAGCACTTTGTGATGAACAGGGAGTACCACTAGGATAGAAGCAACACTTTGTGATGAACAGTGAGTGTCACTAGACGTAGTACTTTGTGATGAACAGGGAGTACCACTAGGATAGAAGCAACACTTTGTGATGAACAGTGAGTGTCACTAGACGTAGTACTTTGTGATGAATAGGGAGCACCACTAGGATAGAAGCAACACTTTGTGATGAAAAATGAGTGTCACTAGACGTAGTACTTTGTGATGAATAGGGAGTACCACTAGGATAGAAGCAACACTTTGTGATGACCAGTGAGTGTCACTATAACTGACATGATTGATTTGCATTTTTGCAAGAGTACTTGCCTATGTTAGAGTCACGAGAGAGATTCCCATCGACTCAGAGATTGTGAGCTGAGTTGACAGTTGATGAGAGAGCTGCTATTGATGCTATGGGCTTACGTCACATTTTGTATGTGCCTGAGTTTCAGGTGAACATGGGTTTGCTGACTACATTAGCTGAGAGGTGGCACTTTGAGACTTGCACTTTCCATTTGTCGATGGGTGAGATGACAGTCACCTTGGAGGATGTTTACAAGATTCTGTGGATACCGATCGATGGGGAGCTAATTCCTTATGATCGAGAGGGAGATAGGGAGGCCCTGAGATGAGTGTTTCAGGATCCAGGACTAGAGATGAGAGCTGGATACATGGCATGGGATACCATGACACAGACAAGACTAGCACTACCAGCAGTGCTAAGAGGAGTGATCAGTGGGTTCCTATGTCCAGATAGGGCGACACGAGGATTGGTTGTGGGCTGGGGGAGCACCTTAGAGACACTGGTTACATAGCACACCAGATATGCCTGGGGACCGTGTGTGCTGGCACACTTGTATTACGAGCTGCATCAGTTTGTTTATCATGGATCCATAGGATTGGGCTGCGGAGTCACATTGCTGCAGGTATGGACCTATGAGCATCTGTCGGTTACCCAACTGATACACTTCAGGGGCAAGGGTCATGGACGCAGTTTTGTACATCTGTATGATATGATTACCTCACAGCCACGGATTGGTAGGTTGGAGTACTAACATCGAGTCTTGGATGAGATCGACACTGTGATATGGAGGTCGTACCTTGGGTGCGAGTAGTGGGAGGATGATGCAGTAGAGTTACCATACACCTTCCAGAGAAGATATCTAATTGAGCGGACACCCTATGTATTGGAGAGGCAGCTGGTAGACACAGTGAGCAGACAGTTTGGCAGGATTCAGCAGATGCCACAGGGTTCTGGGATGTATGCTCGGACAGTCAAAGATCAGGCACACTTTGGGCCATTATTGTCGTATGATCAGGCCATGATGCATCTAGTAGAGATGGTTCCCTTGCCATGGGATATGTGGCCAGATATTGAGGATGCAGGCATGGATGTAGAGTACACGGCATATTGGGCTGAGCATCCCTTTCCACGACTGACAGACCTCGGGGAGGTGATAGATGGAGATGGTGGGGGTAGAGGTCGACGGAGGAGGTGGGGTGCAGTTGGAGAGAGGAGGGTGGCTCCATGGAGAGAGGGTGGGGAGGAGAGACAGGCTCTGGTGGTGAGGGGTCGTGGTGGATTGCCACTACAGGTGCCAGCAGCACAGGGTCCTAGACAGGTGTAGGGATAGGGGCAGAGGCAGGTACAGGGAGAGCCACAAGCAGAGCCATAGGCAGAGGCACAGGGGGCCGAGGAGGAGGAGGATGAGCTGCTTGAGCTAAGGGAGATCTGCCAGGGACAGGCAGATGAGATTCAAGACCTGGAGAGGGAGACAGCTAGGCTCAGGAGGTGACTGAGGGAGACAGAGCATGAGCGGCATCAGGCTATCTAGCGCTATACTGAGGCTAAGACAGTGCTAAGGGCTGGGAGGCAGGCGGCAGAGGATACAGGGGCTAGATATGCCTATGTTCTATAGGTAGGGGAGGAGATAGGTTACTGGCGAGACCTATATTACGGGGCAGTGCCACCAGAGTAACGGGCGAGGAGCTTCCGCAAACCATCGCAGACAACGACAACTATGGGAGGGAGCCAAAGGAGACAAGCATCTAGCGGTGGGGTTATGGGTCCTCCACCACCACCAAATAAAGGGGATAGGAGGGATGATCCTGGGGCGGGTCCTTCTAGGGCTCAAACTTTGTCGAGGTCAGGTGGCTCCGAGGGAGGGAGTTCATCATAGCCGTAGAGGGCTCCCTATGTATCAGTGTTTTGTACCATTGTGTATTATGATGTAGACACCTTTGGGTGATTTTGTAGCCATATGATTTTGGCATCATTGTATCATGACACTTTATATATATATATATATATATGAGATGATTCATCTTTGTGGCAGCTATATGCATGTGTACCTATATGATGAGATGTTTCATGATGTATGTTTCTATGTGATGCTTATGATATGGATGCAATGCAATATTTTTGTTCTTTTATGTTTTAATATGTTATGCCAATGCAAATGTGAATGCATGAAATGCAAATGATTATTTACATGATGAGAGTATAAAATGTGCTAACATGTGTTGTGTGTAGGATGTGATGCATTTGGGATATCTATATGTATGTATGAAATGCTTCTATGTGGTAATGCAGGTGCAACTACATGAAATGCAAATGTTTTTGGTGTGTCATTATACTCAGTCATATGATAGCGGGCTACACAGACTCAAGAAGGACGATGGAAGTCAATCAGGAAATGGGGATGGAAGATAGAAGATATGAAAGTGAAAAGAGCTTCTTGTGCATTATCATCATTGAGCTTTATTATGGCAAGTAGGTTATGACAATCGAGGCATATGTTCGACCCAGAAAGTCATTGTACCCATTTGCATGGAGATAAGATAGTCCCAAACAAGGAATGCCCCAGTTCACACTAGACTCACAGTGTCCTCATATCCTTGGACAAGTCACAGCATTACTAAGAGACAATCCACAGATAGCAAAAGAAAAATAGGTGACGATACCCCATCCTCGCCTTTCTAGTCAAAGACATCCTGGAGATAAAATCTCTAGTCAGAGACATCCAGGAAAAGCTAAAAGACATGTCACCAAAAAGATAAAATCAAAAGAAAACCAAGACTCAACACCAACATTCACTGTAGTCATCAAGTTTAGTGTCTCTTGTCACTTGTATAAGTCTTATTTGATTGTGGTCACAATGTTTACTTTCACAAAAAAGATAGATAGCACTGAACCATAATGTTGTCTGAGTCTGTTGAAAGATTTGATTTGTTGAAGCCCATTGTTGTTGTTGTGTCTCATCTGAAACTGACTAAATCCATGAAACTGATACTTTATTGCAGAGAAGATGGAACTTTATTGCGGATCGGCGATGCAGATGTTGCTTTATTGCGGATTATGCACAAATAGACTGAAGAAAAGTAGAAGAAACTGTACTCCTCGAAACATGTGATGTTCCCAGTTCCACACCCATCACTAGACGTAGGATTTCCCTTAGCCACAGATAAGGGCTGATTTATTATTGACGGAAAGGGGTGAAAAGGAATGTTTATTATGAATGGCGAGCCAATCTTGGGTAAATCTATAACAAGCCATGATGGGAATGGGTAAGAGGTTGTGAGTGTGTGCAAAGTGAAGGGATGAAATGGAATCCTGAAGGAGGGAGGAGCAATGTCTCTACACATGGTGCTGGTGACCCAGTTTTCACCATGGTACTTGCCCAGGGCACCACCAAAGTGGTTTTCACCGTTGGACGAAATATTTTTCTGGTTTTTTTTTTTTTTTGGATTTTTTTTGGATTTTTTTGTTGTCACAAGGCGCCTGTTTGCCATGTTTTCACCAAGTATCGATTTTTATGTTTTATGATTTTTTTTGTATTTTGAATTAGGATACTCCGAAGAGCTATGTGTAAAACCTGTGAAGGTGCATGTTGTTGATAGGATCCTCTAAAGGTTCACCCTCTGTGGTTGAGAGCTGATATGCACCAAATCCATATGCTGTTGTAATGATGTAAGGACCAAGCCAATTTGGTTCGAACTTGCCCTTCTTCTCTCTATCTTGCTGATTTTTGGGGTTTTCTCTGAGAACCAAATCACCTACCTCAAATGTGCGAGGCTTGACTTTGTGATTGTAGCTATGACTCATTCGTTGTTGATAAGCCTTGAGATGATTAAAAGCAATTTGTTTTTGTTCATCCAATAGTTCAAGTTCTTGTAAGCGGGAGACCCTATAGTCTTCATCACTGATAATGTTTTGCAAAGAGACTCGTAAAGAGGGTAGCTCAACCTCAATAGGCAAGATAGCTTCAGTGACATAAACAAGTGAATAGGGTGTAGCTCCTGTAGGTGTGCGAACACTTGTGCGGTAGGCCCAAAGTGTGAGATTAAGTTGGATATGCCAATTACGGCCAGCGTCGTCGACTGTCTTTTTTAAGATTTTAAGGATTGTTTTATTAGACACCTCAACTTGACCGTTACCTTGAGGGTAATATGGTGTGGAGAAACGATGGGAAATATGGAAGCGGTCATAGAGTTCACGAACATCCTAATTTTTGAAGAGAGGCCCATTATCACTGATAATGCAAACAGGAATACCGTATCGACAAATGATATAGTTGAGAATGAATGTAGCAATTTTTTTTCCAGTGACTTGCATGAGAGGCACGGCTTTGATCCATTTTGTGAAATACTCTGTGGTAGTGATAATGAATTTATGGTCGTTGGAGGATGGAGGGTGAATCTTGCCTATGAGATCGAGTCCCCACTGACAAAAAGGCCAAGGAGTCGCAATTGGTTGAAGTTCCTGCACTGGCGCATGGATGAGGTCTCCATGAAGTTGACATTGCTTACATTTCCTGACAAACTAATATGAATCTTTTTCTATATTGGGCCAGTAATATCCAGTCCTGATAAGTTTCTTGGCTAAGGTAGGACCACTTGAATGTGGACCACATATCCCTTCATGTACTTCACATAACGCAATCTGAGCTTCGTCACTTTCCAAACATCTAAGAAGAGTGCCATCTAGACCTCGATGGTATAAGACATCTGCTAAAATGATGTATCGAGAATATTGGCGAATGAAAGTGCGACGTTGGTTATTGGATAGGTTAGGAGGAAGGGTATTATCACAAAGGTATGTGAAGATGGAACCATAGAACTAGGACTCAGGACCGATGACACGTATTATCTCAGTAGGAGTGATTTCATATGAAGGAACCAAAAGGTTATCCACCAAGAATTCATAGCGGGTCTCATTCGGAGGTAGATCGATTAGTGAAGCAATTGTAGCCATGGCATCTGCGGCTTGATTCTGCTCTCTTGGTATCTGCTCAAAGTCTATCTTTGTGAAATGTTGTTTCAGGTCATCCACCATTCTTTTGTAAGGCATTAATTTCTCATCCTTTGTTTGGTATTCATTAGTTGCTTGACGAATTACAAGTTGAGAGTGATGCAGAGCATCATGAAAATCCATAAAACCTTCATTCAAGGGTAAACTTTAAACTTGAATCAAGAGACATATAAAAAGATAAATCACTCTTCTCAACTTCAAAACAATTTCAAAGGTTATATTACATCCTTAAAACCCTTCATTAAATATTTCAAATCATAACATTCACCATAACATGAGAGAACAAATTCTTTATTGCCATGGAATACCCTAGTTTAGGGTTTCATCCCTTAACAACTATTTTCACCAAAATAATCACAAAAAATTCAATTCTTAACCAAATAAAGTAAGACAAAAAGCACTGGAAAGAAGATTTAGAGACCTTTCCAACACATATATCCTTTCTTCAATATTATCCCTCATGTGACCACACCAAATGCTACAACCAGGTTGTTGCTACCTTCACCAATCTGCTTTTCACCGTGAACTATAACAAACAGTCATCAATAACATTTTACTTATTTCTCATAAAGACAATCGCTTCAGTCAGAATTTATATAACTGAGTTAAACAAGTTCTCTCAAAATTTCAGCCAGATCCAACGGTTAAATAAAAAGATATGATCATTTTCCCAAAACTGGGTAACCCTTGGCAGGGTTTTGACAATCATTGAAAAAACAAACATATCTTGCCAAATACTCCACAAAAATGCACAAGAAAGGATTCATCTGAAAGATATTTCATCAATCTATCATTAAATAAAATCTACATATAAAAATTACATCAAATTTTATCCTCCATGGATCTATGATAGCCATAGATTCCTTAAAACCTCATGACAGTTTGAGGGTTTGATGGATAATCTTTGTCAAATCCCCTCCAAACTGATCTCCCTTCTTGATTTCGACCAAACATGGTTTTATAAACCATTTCCAACTCCTTTCTAACTTCTCCAACCACCTCATAACCAATGGATTTCATTTTTACACTTTTGTTGCACTTTTGGCAATATTGCAACTTTGCAATTTTTACAATTTTTGACATAAATGACTCTAACTCTTACATGGACACTTTTAAAACTTCAATATGGACCAAATATGATATCTTTGGAAAAAATGGTTCATTTATCCTTACATATTATGATTTAATTGACTCAAATAACCTTAATACATTATGAATGACTCAAATACAATAAATTGTTCATATTATGACTTTTGACCTCCTGCTATGCTTGTGTGCTTAGGTGCCTCTGCACCAGAGAGTCCCCAAAAACACAAAGTTCTTGGATCTTCCACTGAACTACAATCCATAATCCAGTTGTTAATGTCTCGTATTCTGCTATGTTATTAGTGCAAGGAAATGATAATCGATATTATTTTGATATAGAATCCCCTTGAGGAGTTATGAAGAGGATGCCTGCTCCTGCCCCATGTTGTGTGTATGAGCCGTCAAAGTATAATTGCCATGGTTTTGCATGTGACACTGTTAAAATGAATTCATCTAGAAATTCTAAAATTAGAGGAACATCATCTATCATGGGGGCATTTGCTAAATGATCTGCGATAGCTCATCCTTTTATTACTTTTTTGTCCACATACTCGATGTCAAATTCACTCAGGATCATTACCCATTTGGCTAGTCGCCCTGTAAGCGTTGCTTTATTGAGGAGGTATTTCAATGGATCTATCCTTGCAACCAACTTAATCTTATGAGTTAGCATGTAATGTCGCAATTTCTGCAAAGCAAAGACCACGGTGAGACATGCACGCTCAATTGGTGTGTAGTTTAGCTCATATCCCACCAATGTGCGACTGATATAGTATACTGCCTTTTCTTTTCCCTCAACAACTTGTTGTGCTAAGAGTGCCCCAAGTGTTGTTGAAGTAGTTGATATGTATAGTAATAAAGGCTGATCTGGAACTGGTGGCATCAAAACTGACAGATTCAAAAGATAATCTTTGAGTATCTGGAAAGCCTGATGACAATTATCATCCCATTTGAATTTGATGTTTTTATGTAGCAAGTGCTGAAAGGGATTACATTTATCTGCAAGTTGTGCTATGAATCTTCGTATGGATTGAAGTCTCCCTTGCAAAGATCAAAGCTGACTAATGTTTCATGGTGGTTGCATCTCTAGGATGGCCTTGACTTTTGCTGGATCGGCTTCAATTCCTCTTTTTGACACAATGAATCCCAAGAGATTCCTGGAGGTTACTCCAAAGACACATTTCTTGGGGTTTAATCTTACTTTATATTTTTCCAACCGATCAAAGATGACTGAAAGTATGTCCAAATGTGTATTTCTGTCTATTGATTTTCCCAAGAGGTCGTCAACATAATCTTCCACAGTAACGTGCATGAGATCATGAAAGATAGCAATCATGGCTCTTTGATATGTAGCGCCTGCATTTTTTAGCCCAAAGGGCATGACATTCCAGCAGAAGGTTCCCCAAGGATAAGTAAATGTCATTTTGTGCTGATCCTCGAATGCAATTTTTATTTGATTGTAACCAGAGAATCCATCCATCAAAGATAACATCGCATGACCTGTTGTGAGATCGACGATCAAGTCAATATTTGGTAATGGAAAATCATCTTTAGGACAAGCTTTGTTGATGTCTCTAAATTCTGTACATATTCTGATGCTATGATCTGGTTTACTGACAGGCACTAAGTTGGAGATCCATTCAGGATAATCAATTGGGCATATGAATCTGACATCCAATAATTTCTCAAGTTCTGCTTTGACTAGTAATGCCACTTGTGGATGCATCTTTCTTAATTTTTGTTTCACTGGTTTTGCCCCCGGTTTAACTGAAAAATGGTGCATTACCAAATCCAGATCCAATCTAGGCATATCAACATATGACCATGCAAAGTTAATTTGTCGTTCCATGAAGAAACTTATGAATTTTGACCTTTCTGACTCTGTCAAAGATTGAGCCAGGAATATGTTGTGTGGAACTTCTTCTGTACCAATGTTTGTTTTGATAGTCTCCTCTACCAACATGGATGACTTTTCCTCATATGATGTTGGGAGAATGTCGAGCCTTCTATATTCGGGTGCCTCAAAGAGGTTTTCTCCCTCAGATACGTCCTTCTTTTTACTTTTTTAGGGTCAGACAGCGCCGCAGTGTGGTTTTCACCATAAGACCCTTGGTTTGTTTTTATTTTTATATTTTTGCGACTGGAAGGTTTGACACCCTCACCAAAATATGCCACGCTGTTGAGTTCTATAGTGTATCCCACTTTATGGTCCCTAGGGGGAAGATCATCTCGTATGCCAAGATAGTCAATAAAAGCTTCATCATTTTGGAATGTGTCAAACTGTGCAGGTCCTTCATGGTCCCAGTCAATGAGTTGGTGGTGAACAAGGGGAAGGCCTTTGATGTCTTCAAAGTTAGCAGGGTTAAGAGTGAAGATGCAGTTATATTCAGGTATGTCAAGGTAGTTATCGAGGTCATCATTGGCACTCTCCTCATCAGTCTCGATCGTGAACGAATCTAAATTATCATCACTAGTAGCGCATTCCGGGACAGGTGTTCTCATTCTATGTGATTTCAACCTAGGACCTAGAGGCAAAGACTGTATGGGATCTTTTGGGGTTGTTTCTTGACCAACTTTGAATTTCCTATTAAATTCCTCTTCTTCTGTTAATTCACTTGGTTCTTTGAATGTCTCGGTGAGCTCATAGTCACTAGAGGATTTGTCTGAACCCCATTCCCATTCATTTGGAATAGCGATTCTCTTGTTGAATTTTGGCAACTTTGATTTGCAATGCTTCTTCTGTCCTTTGAGTGTGGACCTTGGAAGTCATGAAACCAAGTCCCTTCGAGCGTTCCTTTTTGAATGTCAATTTAGGCTTTAAAGGTTCAATGATGCCTTCCTTTCTTAACCCAAGAGGGCTTTTGCCATCATACCCAAATTTTTGTAGAATCTTGAACCCTTTTCCATACTTCTCACATGGTATACTGATGTGATCTTGTGTATCATTTTCAAGCTCTTTGTAAAGCATTTTGTATAAGTCTTCCTCTTCTAGTTCACCCCATCTTTGAAAGATAGTAGGGTCCCATTTGAGTATAATGATAGATACCTGCTTATTAGGATGTGATCTTCCATATTCTTTTGGTGAACTCATGACTTGTTGTAAGTACATGGTCTAATTCAAAGTGTATTCACCCATACCCTTGTCCTGAAATTTGCCCTTAAGTTCACCCTGTTTTGATGTCGAAGGTTTTAATGACTCAGGATCAATGTATGCAGAAGAAGGAACAGCTTCGCGATTACTGGGAATGATGGTCTCAGTTTTGGTCTCAAGTTATTGCAATATATGAATGGATTAGGATCTCCATTAACTGTTATTTCAACTCCATTGTGAGGAAACTTGATGCATTGGTGATATGTAGATGGGACCGCCCTCATTTCATGAATCCAAGGACATCCTAGCAATATGTTGTATGTGAGATCTAGGTCCAAGACTTGACAAACCACATCCTTTGTATCTGGCCCAACTCTAAGAGGTAAGGTGATTGTGCCTTTGGATGAACGTTCTTCATCGTCATATGCCTTGATGGTAATTTTGTTTGTAGAATTCACAGCTTTATCAGAATATCCCAATTATTTAATAGTGCTCAATGTACAAATGTTTAGACCTACTTCTCCATCTATCAGGACTCGTTTGATTCTATGTTTGTGTATGAAGGCTTCAATGTGTAATGGTGCATTATGTGGCTGACTTACGGAGGCGTCATTGGCTTCTGTGAATGTAAGGGAGTGTGGAATGGAAAGGTATCCCACCATGGCTTGGAATTGGTCCATGTTCAGATCAGTAGGAATAGTAGTGTCTCTCAAGATTTTGTCCAGAATGGCTTTATGTGCAGGGGATATGCGTAAGAGCTCAAGCATAGAGATAAGCGCAGGTGTTTTCCCTAACTATTCTACAAGGTCGTACTTAGGCTTGGTTGATGAAGAAGCGGTGTTTTTGGCTGGAGCACCTTGCAAAGTGAATTTACCTCGATGGGTTGTAACATGAAATTCAGAGGTAGGTTCAGAAGAAGATCCAATGCCTCTCAGAATGATCTTGGGTCTCAGGGTAGAATTCTCAGGGGTTTTGTCCTTGATGATAATGGTAGAGACATAATTTTCCATCAAGATGTGATTAATAGTTGAATCATAGTTATAGGATGCTCTGGTATAGTTGGTTTGGTCATCTGTGGCTGCAGCTTTTCCCTTGTCATGTTTTGGAAATGGTTCCTTAAACATTTCATGTTCTTGATTGGATGAGTGTCCTTCAATCTCAATGTCACCTCTATCAATAAGATCTTGTATGATGTTCTTCAGTCGATGACAATTTCCTATATTATGACCTTTACTCTTATGAAATTCACAATATTCATCATCGTTCCACCAATTTGATTTGACCTTTGGCTCATATGGTGGAAAATCTAGAATTGTGATTACTTTGTTTGCCACTAGCTTCTTGAAAACTGACTCAAGTGGTTCTCCCAATGGGGTATACTTCCTTCATGGTCTAGAAGTTGTTTGAGTATTCCCTTGATTGTTTGTAGAGCTTGATCCTGAAAAAAAAAATTTGGGTCGCACTGTATTTGCATCTACAACACCATCATTGACTGTGTTCTTGTTTTTATTCCAAAATCTTGGCTTATCTTTTCCTTTAAAGTCATCTTTGTTTTCCTTGAATATCTTAATGACTCCTTGTTCTATTAGGACCTTTTCTATCGCTAAGCCTTTTTCAATGATGTCCTTGAAGGTGGACAAACAAGCTTTCCTTAGATCATATCCAATGTCTTTGTTAACATTCTGGGTGAACATCTCTACCATTTGTTTTTGTGGAATTTCACAACAGCATCTGCTGGCTAGATTTCTCCATCTTTGTAAAAATGATGCAAAGGACTCTCCCTCTTTTTGCTTGGTGTTGCACAAAGTAGTGACTGATATGTCTGTCTCTATGTTGTATGAGAAATGTTGGATAAATACCTCTGCTAAGTCACCCCATGACTTAATTCTAGGTGGAAGTTGGGAGAACCATTCCATAGCTACCTCAATGCAAGCTGTGAAAAACTGTCTTATATGTGCCTTAGGATCCCCTTTTCCTCTATACTTATCAAACTTAGGTGTCACAAAGTGTGTAGGAAACAGAGGCATTGGAATGCTCTTGTCAAATGGATAGGGACATATGTCTCTCATTGTGTATGTTGGCTTCGGTGTATTTATGTCATCCATTTTCTTTTGTAAGTCCCTGATTTGCTGTTCCAAATTGTTGTTAGGTGGAGATCGACTTCTTGGACCATACCCCATGCTTGAGGCACCAATTGGAGGAGGAGCATGTTGCATATATGGATGATATTGATCATACACATGTTCATATGGAGAAGGTCTATAATGATGCTACGTATATGGACCACTTGGTATAGAGTCATGTTGAGGAACAAAATATCTGCTTTGTCCATGTATACCATACTCTACAGGCATGTCATGAGTTTGTTCTAGTGTGTTGCCCCCAAATTTGACGTGGGGTTTCCTTGTGTCCAAATTTTGAGCATGCCTTTGAATATCCAATTGCTTTGGTGGTTGATCCTTAGCATTGGTATGTGATTGAGCATATTTTCTGCATAAGACTTCCATAATGGTCTGCGAAGCTGAGTATCATATGCTTGACCATGTGTGTATGGGACCTCTGGTTCTTGAAACAAAGATGATGGTGATTTAGGTACCATATGTGGTCCTCTATTGCCTCCACTATTAGGCCTCCTTTGATCCATGTTGGAGTGAGATTGTTGCAAAGGTCTATGTTCCATTATTTGAGACATGTCAAAATCATGAGGGATCTTAGCTCCACTTTGTGTCATCACTTGTAAGAAGTATTGTCTATCTCTCCTCATTATTTCCTCAACCAATCGATTAAAATGAGGATCCATAATGGTGTCTTCCACTTCTACTGAATGTACTAAAATGTTGTCCATATTGTCATTGTGTGTATCATTGTTGTTTGTAGTGTCCATGTGCTCAACATTTGGAATGTTTCTATAGGCATCCATTTCAGGTAATGTAGTATGATTAGAATTGAAAAAGATATCATTGTCATACTCATAGGAACTCATGTTTGCAGACTCTTGAGCCTCTTTAGCTTCTCTCCTAGATTTTTGGGAACGAGTTTCAACCATGAACTAGGTATTAATCAAGATGTGTGAGACTAGATGAAAATGGAAAGAGTATGGAAGACCAAGAGTTGGATGGAATGTCAATGAATCTAAGGTTTACTCGCAATGACCAAAGTGTAAGACCAAGTATGTATGTAGTAGAGTAGGTGTGACTTCCAAAGAGATGATAGTTTCTCTTGATGAGGTAAGTTGACCTTGACTCTAAGTAAGACCAAATGAGACCCAAAGATGATAGACCTTGATGAGGGACCACTTAGCAAAATGTTGTTGTATGTAGTGTGTTGACAAAGTATGATGAGGACAAGCAAGTGACCTTTTGACTCAAGTTTAGACAAATGTGAATGTAATGCAAGATGTAAAGCAATTATGGACTTTGTGAGACCCAAAGACAGGTTGAATGCTAGATGAAACCCTAGAGAAATAACCTAGGAAGCTCAAGAATCTTGAAACTGACTATGTTTGTTTGCTGGACTGTAAAAGTTTTTCAATTCTGAACACAGACGTGCCTGTATACTGCATAGACATGATTTCCTGACACAGACGTGGTTCTATTTAACATAGACGCAAGTCTGAGATTTCGTAAATGCAATGTTGATTCTGAGAACACAGACGTGTTTCTACCCCTCACAGATGCGGTTAGACGACACAGATGCTATTATGTCAGACACAGACGCGTTTCTGCAAAATTTGTGCAATTTTTTCCAATCTGTGAAGTTGCTTTGTTGTGACCAAATCTGAATGGTTGACTATTTTTTTGTGACAAGATGACACAGTGTTGATGAGGACTCAATGTTTGCAAGTGTCTAGACAAAAATGACTCAAAGAAAAGTGTGTTGTTTGATGTAAAAATGTTTTGCATACACTTGAAGACACAAAAGACACAATATTTTGCTGTTTGGTCTTGAATGTTTGAATGTTTAAAATAAGTCAAGCACAATTCTTATGGCTGGCCAAGACAATAGTTGTTGATCCCACATGGGGTTTTACCCCCAAGGCTACGCTATTCAGAGCGGATACTTAGATGTTTGACCCCACTGGCTCCACCCTCGGCACTCACTTCTATAGGCAGCCAAGCATCAGTCCCCACAAAAACTCCTTGTGGTGAACTTTGTATCTCTACTAAGAACCGTATGTGTGTGGGCTGCTACCAGAGGTCCGACCTCCTACCCCAACAACTAGAAGGATTTGGGCTTCTAAAACAAAAAGGTGCTAGTAAGGGCATCCACTCATGTGGCCATACATGCAGCTCTTTCAGCTCTGTAAATACAGAAGGCTCCCAGCTGGTAGGGGTTACGCCCTACAAATGATCAAATAAATTTGATCAAACGGGTTTATGGGGAGACATAGCGTCGATATGAACTAATCAGCACACGTTATTCATAGTTTTCACCATGAATACAGTTATTTATAATGGTTTGGAAGAAGATGGCTTTTCTTTTGCTACCACTTGGGTCGTTCTCTCCTCACTAGTAGTCCTAATGACCACACGGGGAGACAGGCCCTCTAAAGATGAAACAAAAACAGCCTATTGCTCAAGACAAAAAAGACAATGGTTCAATTTTAGTGCACCAATTGAAGTGTTTGCTAGTCTATGAAAACAAGGCACATAATAAAGATCAAAAACCCTTGCCAAGGTCCTGCAACAAAGATTTGTTAGTAGTTTGGATTGTTTGAAATAATCACCCCTTCCTGCAAGCACACAAGTTAGGTAAATTTTAGATCCAAAAGACTTTGTGAAAATAAGGGCCTTCGACAAAATGATTTTGCTTTCAAGACAAGTTGCACCAATTTCGTTAGCTAGATCTAAAGATGTTAGCTCAAAATAAACCAGATCTAAAACATTAAATGCAAGACAAAATGGCGAAAAATGCGATTTCACAACATAGATGCAATTTACACCTCACAGACGCGATTCCCCAACACAGACGCATTTCTGCAAAAAAAATGCAAAACAGAAAATCTTGCAAGACACGGACGTGATTAAAATGATCACAAACGTGATTAGATATCACAGACGTGATTAAAGTGCCCACAGACGCACCTATAATGAAAACCTACAATCTGGAAAATGAAAATACTGTCGAAAACACAGCCGCGGTTCAGAGGTTCACAGATGCGATTCAGGAACATAGACGCGACCTTGCAATCTGCAAAAAGTGAAATAATGTCGAAGACACAGACGCGATTCAAGATGTCACAGATGCGACAGAAAATCAAAAACTCGATCCGAAAGTGTGCAAACGTGAAAATGTTGAAATATTATCGAAAATGTTAGATCTACAACTTCAAAACACAAAATCTGCAACAAGGATGTTAAATGCAAAAGGGACAAGAGTCCCACCGGGCGTGCCAAAATGTATACGATGAAAATGGATAACAACAATAATGAAAGACTAAATGAATTCAACCACAAAACCCTAGCCTGACAACAACAAAGATCCACCATAACATATGAAGATTACCTAAGACAATGCAAATCAAATGAAATCACAAGGATTATACCATCACATGTCCAATAGGGTTTGGATATCCATTCTTCCTATCTCCATTGATCTTGCTTGATATATTTGCTCTCAGATTTTATGTGCACAAGAGCTCAACAAAGAACGGAAATGTGGTTGCAAGTAGGATCGCATATGAAAAGCATAGTGTAGTCAAGTAGTCAATTGATCAAGTAATTTGGGTTCGATAATGAAGGAAGCATCTTCTTATATAGAAGACACTATAAGAAATAGAGGGATAAGATTGAGAGGTGTAAAAGATAAATGGTCGACTATGATTAGAGGGTAGGTAGTGTAGGAATTAAGAGATGAATGACATGTGTCATGGGTAGAAAAGGTTAATGAATTAATTAAATAAATAAAGATTTATTTAATTAATAGAAGAAGTGGGATCAATTAAATAAATAAGATATTTATTTAATTTAAGAAAATGATAATTTAAATAAATAAAGGTATTTATTTAAATGAGAAATAAGGCTAGAAGAGGATAAATGAATTAATTAAATAAATAAAGATTTATTTAATTAATAGAAGAATTAGGCTAAAGTAATTAAATAAATAAATATATTTATTTAATTAGACTGGACAATTTTAGGTGTCTACAGTAGGGACCTAGCTTGTCGCGGGTGGGAAGCATTCAAAATCTTTGCTAATTTGATGAGGACGGAGAAAATTTTGCAAGCTTTTCATGAGGTGGCAAGAGCGAAGGTGGGTCGGGACCTACGACCAAGGTAGAGGACGGCACAAGAAATGAAGTCCCTCTCTGAATTCAACAATGATCTAGCTTACAAGCCACTTATGGGTTAATTGTTGTGTCTAGTTTGGATTGTAGTTTTTTTGGTCTGGCTCCTGCTTTGATAAAAAAAAAATTCATGTCTTTGGTGTCTGGGACTTAGTCCCCAACTCTATAAATTCAAGCTGGCGTCATGGACACTAATTTTGTATTTTTGGGTGTGTGGATATGAGGTTTTTTTTGTATGCCATGGGGGTTCTGCATCTGATCTGAATAGGCGGTTTTGTAGAAGTGTTTTTTGGTTGGTAGGGCTGACTGGTGTTTTTATGAAACCACTTTTATCTGGTTCAAATGTACTCATATTATTATTAAATAATATAAATACCAATTATCGATCCAAAAAAAGCATATGTTATACCAGAAAAATTACTTCTCCTACAATAGAAAGCTAATTAATAACAATATTGTAACAAATATGAGCTCAAAGATTTAAAACATTGTCAAGATGGAAAGTTTGAATGTAATTTCTAAATGTGGGGAAAATCACTTACAGTCATTGTCCCTTGGTCAATTTTCCCTTTCTGAGTGCCCTCAACTCTCACTCTAGCTTTCCTCCTGCCAAATGGTTCCTAGTCTTCCTCCTCGACTCAATGGCCTTGCAGCACTTGTCCAGTGAAGTCTTGCAACTCTCCAATCAGGGGATGGATGCAGTGGTTCTCAGTGCAGCTATCCAGCTAGGGTCTCGGTGCAGTATGCTATGTCATGCTCTTGCGCGCGCAGTTGAAATTTGAAATACATAGTTTATATATGTGCTATGTCAACATATAGTTTATATGAAAATATATATGTTATTTCAACATATAGTTTATTTTATTTTCTACAAAATATAATTTTTGTATGGTGGCTTGCTGAGCTTATATAGTTGGCTTTCTCTTTCTTTATAATTATTGATGATTTATATCCTATGGTATGATTGAATACTATGTACACTCCTAGTGATTGTTAAAAAGGCTTATGATATGTGATGTTTAATCATGATGGATGTTTAAGAATCAGTTATTGAAATACTTATTGTGTGCATAACGAATTTTCTTCTATCCTATGATTCATTGATTGTTGGTTTAAAACACTCATTACAACTAACATGGATATTAATTATGATGTGGGTGTGAGAAGGGATTGTTGAATATGAAGGAATGGTTTAGGAAAGTACTCCTTAATCCAAATGAGTCATTTTCTTGTCATGGAATGTGTTAAGAGACTTTAAAAATATATTCAATCTAGTTAATATTGACACATCTAAAGCATGCCAAAGGCACTTCGGAGAAATCCTATGACATAAAGAAGATTGTTTAGGTGATGTCAAGTCTTGATCCATGAAGGTAGGAAAACATATATTCATTGGTAAAAAGGTTCCATTCAACTTGAGAAGAATGGTTTATTTGATCATTTTTGTTGAAGTTCATTAATGAAAGACATGAAGGATAAAACAGTTAAATATGCATCAATTACAGAGTTTACTTAATACATGAACATGAGTTTTCTATATGTGGGGACAAATGTGGCTCCCATGAGGGTCGAGCCCAGCATGTAGTAAAAAAATGAAACGAAATCTATGAATTCCACTAAGAGGCATCCCTTACCTCTTAAATTAATTACATAGGCCGGTTTATCCTCCAATATAGTGCCATTGGTTAGCTTATCATGTGAACTTGTGCTATAAGTAAATTTACCATACACTTTCATAACATGCATGTGTGGTTTCAAAAAGGACGTTTATACATTCTTGTGAATTTGAAAGAAAGGTATGTTTTGACTTTTCCAATAGGTGTTAGGGGTTAATTTGACTTGGTTTTAGCATTAGAGTGACAAACCTTGTCATTTATGTGTTGGAACACTATTTTTCTGAAAAAAAAGTTTAGTCTTTCTCAAATAATAAGTTAACTCCACTGGTCTTGTCATCACCAAGCTTTTGTATTCAACCAGAAAGAGAAATTCTTCTCTAAGACTCCGCTCAAAATTTTCTAAGTTGTCTACAAACATTGGATTGAGAAGAATGGTTTATTTTATTATTGTTGTTGAAGTTCATTAATGAAAGACATGAAGGATAAAACAGTTAAATATGCATCAATTACAGAGTTTTCTTAATACATGAACATGAGTTTGCTATATGTGGGGACAAATGTGGCTCCCATGAGGGTTGAGCCTAGCATGTAGTAACAAAGCAAAATGAAATCTATGAATTCATTTTAGAAAGTCAAGGAAGAAATACATTATGCTTCTCCTTATATGAAATACTCAATATCGACAAGACTCATGAAATGCTACAACGAAAAAGAATGTTTCAGAGTAGCTAATAACAACAACACAATAAGTATGACCTTCTCTAAAAGGGATACTTGTACCAAAAAGGGATTTCATATCAGCATATAATCACGTTTGACATACCGAAAATACAAATTTTGATGTATTGTATCTAATCTACCAAATATAAAATTACTTTGCCAAAAGCACATCCTACAACAAAGAGAAGATATATCGGGGTAAGTCATGTAGGTTATACCGATGATATAAGGTGTTTTTTCTTCCCATCGAATGTTTTTCGACAAAGTACTTGAAGTCTCTTAAACCCTACTTTGATTTACGCTACCTCAGCAACATCAACGGTTGATATTTGAAGTTTTAAGCGTGGTGCCCAGAATATGGAATTGAGATATTAATTAGCCCAGAGTTGATTGCGTGACTTCTTGACTTGCATGCAGCTACCATTAGTAAAGTATACATGGTAATTGAATATCTTGTCGAGTAAAGATCATAATTGGTGAAGATTGTGATTTGGCAAGAAAGGATAGATAAGATCATGGTATAATTGCTTGATTCAGAATAAGGCATAACAGAATGAGTAAAATCCTGTACGAGTCTTCTGAAGTTTACAGATGGCAGATAAGGAGGGATTTGAAATGAAAAAACCATGATTCACAATTTGCATGATGGAGTAGTTGTAGGACTATCTTTGGAATCCTCTTTTTTCTATAAAATCAGCAAAGTTGATCATTAATAGGAAAACACAATGAGTCTTATTTCCCAAAGAATTTTGCTAGCCTTGCCTGAGATGAAGCAATAGAGTTGCACTTTTGTGTTGTTCTCATTTTATGACACTGGTTGGAGAGAGTTCCATTAGGCTGCTAGATAATCACAGTGATCTTGGAAGGTGTTCTCGGTCATAAGTATCCTTTCAAGGATTGTCCATTTTTTTCCCTACACAACTGAATCACTCAGAGGGGGTGGAAGAGAGAGAAGAGGAGCAGCCGAGGAGGATGGATGGATCGCGTTTGCAAAAATTTGGATCCTATCAATGCATGGAAGTTGCGACCCCTTCTTAGTTCACAAGATTTTTGAATGAGCTCTTCTTTCCACCCTCATTGCTGCCGGTTCAGGGCAAAGGGATCCTTCTCCAAGTCTGAGGGTACTCAATTTTTCATTTCGTAGGGCATGGCTTTAAAGCAGTTGGGATTTTTTGTGGGATGAAGTGTTGGAATTCATGCGTCCATTTGGAAGCATCTGCAGTGCGATGGTAGCATGGCTCAAAAGTAGTTAAGACTCCAGCAGAACAGTTTTTGGACATATTCTCTTTTCTTGTTGGTTTTGTAGAAGTTTATTTTCTTGTTATGGGCTAAATGATGAGTCATAATGAATCTACCATATGTAAACAGTCTGTAGCTTGTGCATTCCTTATGATATAAAAGGATTACCAAGGTTGTAAGAAAAAGGGAGAGAACAGAAAAATATTTTCACCTTAGCAAGTTGAGTAGTATAAGCTAGTTTTATCAGTGGTTGTAGAGTCTACTTCAAAAGGGAGGAGTATGACCAAATCATTGTAAGAATTCAATTTGAAATGAAAGAATTTATTCCATTGTCGTATGCTATGTCTCCTAAATTGTATTTTTATGAATTCATGTGAATAAATGTGTTGTGTTAAGGATGGATTTGTTTACCGTGATATTTGCATATCATTGTGTGATTTTTCTCTCGGGTTATTTTCAAGGAAAGTATTAACTTATGTGAGCGGGTTGCAATGGGTTCGGTGTACAATTTTTTAGGATATTCAAGAATGTGTGCACATGATAATACCTGTGATACATAGTTAGGGGCAAAGTTTCATTATCAGCCAATATAATGAATTTCCTCAGAATATTATTGCTCTAGTAGCCATGCAAGAATGAACGATAGACAGTATGTTTTTTGTACTACTGCTTCCAATTTTTTCTCATGGATGTAATGTAAAATCCCCATATGTAATCCTTCTTTAGCATGTGTTAAATGGCTTCCTTTTTTGTCTTATGAAAGAAAGCCTAATCTGATATGTATGGGTAACCCTAGAAGTTGTTTAGGCCTAGAATACTTGTTAAATTTTTTATTGAAAATTTTAAAGAAAATCTGGCTAATAAGAGCCCCCCTTTTTTTACATTGTAAAACTTTTATTAAATATCAATATAAATATATACTAGGCTTCCAACATTAGGTATGTTCCATAAACAAAATATACTCATTTTTTTAGCTTCCTATTATCAAAACCAGTGATTTTAAGCTCCAACATTAGGTACGTTCCATAAACAAAATATAGATCATGAATTAATTATGTAACCATATAAGTCAAATATAATTATATCAAGAAATCAATATCAAATAGATAATATAATTGCATAACTCATACATTTCAATGTCATTGATCTTCTTCTTCATCTAACTCTTTGTTTGTATCATCCAATCCAGATTCGACATTGTAAGGATTAAGGGTAGGGTTGGAATTACAATTAGGGTTGGGATCGGAATTATAATTAGGAGTAGTGTGAAGATTTAGAGTTGGTTAGGGCTAAGGTTAGGGTCAAGGTTAGGATTAAGGTTAAGATTAGCATTGAGATTAGGATTTGGTTTAGGTTTATGATTATAGTTAGGGTTAGGGTTTAGGGATTTCAAAGTAGTATTTCAAAATTAGTTGAAGCCAACCAATAGTTTTCAATGACAATGCACCCAAACTTTCATGATACAAAAAAATTTAGTACTTTTAGCACTTGTGTCGACTTGAATTTCATCCTCAGAATACTGCCTGCAACAAGTTAGTTTCACAAAATACCAATGGAAATGCTACAAGAAATCCAAACTCAACCAATGAAACTACATGAAATACATATGAAATAAAAATACTAATATTATATTCATGGTTTATGTCTCATTGTGTCCTAACTCCACTATTCCTAGTTGCAGATGGTGTGCTCTCAGATAATGCACTGATAGCTTCCAAGATGGCATATGAAAAATGGACTGATAACTGATAGTTTTGATTGATTGAAAAACAGGTTTTAAGGACCTGAAACTATTACATCATTGAAAGATAGAAAGCAGCAAAAGGAATAAAGGTCCACATACAAAATGACTAGCCAAAAGACCAGCGAACAGAAAGAACAACAAACCAACAAAACACAGCAAAGAGACCAAGGAGACACTACATAGCAATTTTCTTTAGCAGATCCTCTGCCTTCATCACCAGCTCATCATAGGTCACCCCAACTGCTTTCAGCTCCTCCAGATCCTTATTCACTTTCTTTTCCTTCCTCTTGCCTCTGGTGCGGGTTCTGGGACCTTGGGCTTCCCTTGTTCCTTCAGCGTCTAGGTCAATTTCCTTGGTTTCCTTGTCGTCATCAAGCTTGCTAATGAGGGTATGGGTATTGTTGGCCGAGATTTTCAGAATGCTGAGGCTCTGCTCCGCAATATTCTTAAGGCACTCCTCAATCTTTTCCACTTTGATGACTGTGTCCGAGAGCATTTTTTCACTAGTTTCCGCCAGGGTTTTTCTGTCTAGCATCTCCTTTTCAATCTTCTCAAACCTGGGGTTAAAAGCATCTCTGATGTCTTCCACTTTAGCAATTGTGTTTTTCAGATCCTCTATATAATCGGCCATTCTATTCCCCTCACCAATGTTAATGGTCTCCAGAATCAGGACTCTATTGCAAAGTTTTTTATACTCATCCGCTACTTTCTTATACCCATCAATAAGCCATTCAATAGTTTTCATAAAACCATTCAAGGCCTCGGGAGGAGGGCCAGAGGAGGGAGTCACTTTTCTAGGGGTTACCTATTCATTTTTAGGAATATGGAGGGCGGAAATAGTGTCAGCAGCCCTGAGAGTCTCCTCCATTGTCTCCATTTCCAAGCTGTGCTCGGCTTCCAGGGTCCTAGTTTTCTTGTCATCTTCTGGTTCCTTTCCAGTCTCCTCCAGTTCCTTGCCAGTCTCCTCTGTTTTATTATGCTTTTTTCGGGTCTGGGCTTGGTTTTTACTTTTCTTCTTCAACAACCCCTTAGGGTTCTTCTTCTCTTCAAACAAATCAGAGTACTCTTCTTCCGAAGAGATACTGATCAAGGGTTTGCTTTGATATTTTTTGCTCTTAGAAGAAGAGGGTCTTGATTTCCTCTTCTTACTACTCTCATACTCTAAATCATCAGAGCTATCCTCATTATCAGTTGAGGAATCATTGTCTGATTCCTCCTCCGAAAAATAAAAATCAGACATATCTTCCTCAGAGTCCATAGAGAGCTGCTTTCGGTTGATTTGACTGGCCTTTAAATGGTCATAAATGAGGACCATAAGACCTTGGTGCATTGCGATATCACCCCGAGGATTTTCTTTGTAGGATTTTAGGGAGGCATTCATTGAGCAAAGCAAGAAGTAAGGAAAATTTACCTTATTATTATGCCTAAAATGGTTTAATAGAACAAAGTGATACCCATAGAGTTTCGTAAACCTACCATCTAGAGTTATATATCACATTAAAACAAAGAGAATTTCCCACCAGGGTTTTGCAAAAGCCCTAGGCGGGTAATAGGTTTTGCTCAACTTTACCAAAAAAAATTTCTTTCTCTATAACCGGGTACCTTTCGATGGCTTCCCTGCTGACCTTCCCGTCTCTGTAGAAGTTGCAGCCCTCCCTGTTGAGGCTCGTAGCTTTAGCTATTAATTCTTCATCAATTTCCACCATTTGGTCACCCATTTTTAGCATGCCCTTCTTCCAATTTTTGCAGAAGAGGCTAGTTACCTTTCCATCACGACCTTGGAGTCTCTCTATGAAGCTCGAAAGACCACCCTTCTGCAAAATTTCCCAAACCTCTTCTTTCTGTTTCCACTCCTTGCAACTACTTGGCTCATATCATCTCCTGTTTCCTCCCATGGTGTCGTTTCTCACAGCCAAATTTTAAAGTTTACAAAACTGGTAAAACAAAGAGCTTTTCGGAACTAAAACAAAAACCCAGAAAGCGTGTGTAGCCTTAATGATCTGATAGATTATAAAACATGTTTTGTTGGCTTTGATGTTATAATGAGTGATTTTCTCATTATAGAAGTAACTCGAGGTGCTTACTTCAGTACTTTTCATAATTACCCTGTCAATCAAGAGTCTTTGGGGTACTTCGATATCTTTCATCAATTATGATTTGTCTGACATCTTCGGGGAGACCGCTCTCACCCATCAACATGGTAATAGTCTCATTCTTAATCGCCACATTTGCAACCCAATCAGCAGAACAATTGGCCTCCCGATAGATATGGGATATATGGCATTTTTTAAAGGTTCTAATGATGTTGATAGCAGAAGTAATTATATTGTGAATCGACCAAGAGGGCTTTGAAGTCCCATTGAGGCACTTTATTATATTATTAGAGTCCCCTTCTATCCAAAGATAGGGGCAGTTCCATTTTCTGGCTAGGATAATGCCTTGAAGGGCTGCCATAGCTTCCGCTTTATGATTGGTTTGAGTACCAATAGGGACAGCAATCATACCTTTGCAAATGCCTCTGTAATCTCTGAGAATAGCTCCACAGCCTGAAGGACTTGGGTTTCCTTTGGCTGCACCATCGAAATTGATTTTGAGCCAACCTTGGGTAGGGGTTTGCCATTTAGCTTCAAGCCTTTTATTGTAGCTGAGATTAGGACCATCAGTAATCTTCATATTCCACGCTCTTAAGATATTTGACTCCAAGGAGTTATTTGAGTAACAAGAGACCTCCATGATTCCCATATTTTCCTAGATAGCCCTTTGAATTTTCTAAAAAACAATGTCTTGTTTTAGGGACACATCCCTAAATATTCGGTTGTTTCTTTCTTTCCAAAGACCCCACAAAATGTGAGGGAGAGAGAGTTTCCACATACATCTCCGATGTTACTAGCAAACACCCAAGCTAAACTAAAGCTCTTGAGGAAACTTTCCCAAACAGAGGCTGAGAAGGAACAGTGGAGGGCAAGATGGTCCACTGACTCTTCCTCTTGAAAGCACAACACACACTTGTTTGGAAGGGCAAAACCTCTACATTTTAGGTTGTCAACAGTAAGGATCTTATTTTGGAGGATAGTCCAGAAGAAAAAATTGATTTTGGGAGTGAGACCTTTTAACCAAGCTTTAGACTAGAAAGGATTTATAGGAGGGGGGGGGATAGGATACAATACATCAAAGACATAGTTAAAATGCCTTTGGGATCATGTTTCCAAATCAGGGAGTCCTCTTCCTTATTTAGCCAAATAGCAGACAGTTGGGTTTTGAGCTTAGAAAGGCTAGGGTGAATACTATCAATGTTCTGCCAATTGTTCCCATTCCAGTAATCTGCCACCAAGGAACCAAAAGAGCCAATACAGGAAGGGGCATGGGAGGCCCACTCATGGGAATCAAAAAGGGGTTTATCAAAAAGCCAGGGATCCTCCTAGAATCTAACTTTTCTGCCATTTCCAAGTTTCCATATCACTCCTTTAGTAATCACATCTTTACATTTGGAAACATGGTTCCAAATATGGGATCCATTTATGTTGAAATCCGAATTAAGAAAAGAAGAGAGAGAAGAAGATAGAAGAGAACACTTACTTCTCCAAATTTTGCACCATTCAGAATCAGAGTGAAACCATCTCCAAGCTTGTTTGGACAAGAGAGCTTCATTTAAAGTATGAATCCTCCTGAGCCCCAGACCACCTTTTCTTTTCGGCCTACAGACCTGATCCCATGCCACCAAGGACATTCTTTGCTTTTCCTCAACCCCAGACCATAGGAATCTTCTTTGAATTTTCTCAATAGCTTCAGCATACTTAACTAGAATTCTGAATAGGCTAAGAGCATAAATAGGGATACTTTGAAGAGTAGCCTTAAGGAGAAGGAGCTTACCAGCTTGACTTAAGAGGGCCCCTTTCCAACCTGCAAGTTTTTTGTGAAATTTATCAACTAGAGAACTCCAAAAGGAGTTAGGAGGGGAAATCCCCATGGGGAGTCCAAGGTAGGTAGTAGGAAGTTCAGCAATCTTACACTCTAGAATTCTACTAATCCTCTGTTGTCTTCTCTCAGGAGTATTAATGAAAAAGACATCACTTTTGGCCCAGTTAATAAGCTGCCCCGTTGCAGATGCAAATTTGCACAAGGTACTCTTCAGTACTTTGGCTTCTGAGATGCTTGATTCCCCCATAATTATTGTATCATCAACAAACTGCTGGTGTGAACAAATAAGGTCAGCAGAAGAAGGTTGGAGGCCCTTAAAGGATCCGTGCTGCACCAAATTTTCCATGGTCCAACCAAAGCATTCTACCATAATAATGAAAAGGATTGGGGAGATAGGATCTCCTTGCCTAAGACCTCTCGATGCTTGGAAAAAAGTTGAAGGAGAACCATTGACAAGGACAGAAAAGGATGCAAATGTGATAAGTTGGGAGAAAAGATCCACAACTCTAGGGGTAAACCCAAAAGAAGTAAGAACTTTCTAAAGAAGAGACCAGTCAACCCTATCATAGGCTTTGGAGAGGTCAAGCTTAAGGATGAGACCCTGCTTCTTCACTCTCACAAGAGAGTGAATATTCTCATGAACTATAATAATGGAATCAAGAATTTGTCTTCCAGGAACAAACCCATTCTGCTAGTGTTTAATTAAGGCAGGGAGGATAGACAAAAATTTAGAAGTCAGGACCTTAGATATGATCTTGTAAAAGGAGTTGCAGAGGCTAATAGGTCTGAACTTGTCCAAAGAGTCAGCACCTTGAATCTTGGGGATGAGGGCAATAAAAGTACCATTGATTTCTTTCAAGAGTTTTCTAGCCTCGAAGAATTCCTTAACCCCATTGGCTACGTCAATCCCAATAATGTCCCAAAACTCTTGAAAAAAGAGCATTGGGAAACCATCAGGTCCAGGTGCTTTGTTTCCATCAAAGGAGAAAACAGCATTTTTAATTTCTAAGAAAGATGGAATGGAAGAGAGGAAGGCATTATTTTGGGCATTAATGAGACAAGGGATGTTCTGAAGAAAAGAGGACTGAGCTTTAGCATCTAGACTGTGATCCCTCTTTAGGAGGTCCAAGAAATACCTCTTAGCTTCATCCCTTATTTCATCCTCCTTGACCAGCTCCCCACTTTCCACAACTAACTTGTTAATCATGTTGGTTGCTTTATGCTTGATAGTCGACATATGGAAGAATCTTGTATTCCTGTCCCCTTCCTTGAGCCAAATGCATCTCGATCTCTGCTTCCAGAACATTTCCTCTTTAGCAATAATGTCATGGTATTTCTTAAGGATCTCATTTTCATCAGCAATAGACACAGTACTGAAATCATCCTTCTGGATCTGGTCCTGTATTTCTTTAAGGTTTTCCTGAATTTTACTCTTAGCCTCAAATAAATTCCCAAAGTTGTTCTTATTCTAGAGTCGAATGTTGTCCTTCACACTTTTGAGCTTCTTAACAACTTTGAACATTGTCATTCCCTCAACTTGGATACTCCACCATTTTTGAATAATTTTTTTAATGTCTGGGTGAAGGGTACACATTTTTTCAAATCTAAAGGGATAGTTTCTCCTTCTATTGATCAAATCAGCATTGAAGGTGATTGGAAAGTGATCGGAACCAACCCGAATATGTGCAGACAAAGAACAGAAGTACTAACTATACCAGTCATCAGAAATGAGAGTTCGGTCAAGACGCACTTGAATAAGGTCATTACCATTTCTCCTATTTGTCCAAGTGAAATTACAACCCTGTATCTCCAAGTCATTAAGAGCTTGGGAATTAATAAAATCCATGAGGGCCATCCTACTTTCCAGCTGAGAAGGACTGCCTCCAAATTTTTCCTCCTCTTTCAAAGGTGTATTGAAATCCCCCATAACCATCCAACTAAGATTTTTGAAGTTGTCCCTAGCCTATCTGATCTTTTTCCAAAAAGAGTTTCTAGCCTTTAAGGTATTAGGAGCATAAATGTTTGTGAGAACCCATGAAGAACCATCTTTAAGATGCTCGAATTTGATACAAGAAAAATTACTTTCTTGAATAATGACCTGGCCTTTAACAGTGCTAAGATTCCAGATGGTAGCAATGCCTCCAGAAGCACCCTCAGAACTACCCCCACTAACATTGCCATTTTTGAAGAACTTCAAAGATTCAACTTTTTCTCTACTCATTTTGGTTTCTTGAATAAGAAAAATGTCAGGATTGTTGTCTCTTATCATATTCCTAATAATATCATGTTTATGGGGATTATTTAATCCCCTTATGTTCCAAGAAATTATCTTCATAGCTACTTACCAATTCCCAACTCCTTGAGAGTTTTTTGAGTTCCATCTACTATGTTCTTGCTGGCCTCCATGTCTCTTACTTTGTGGTTAGAGGGCCGTCCAAGGGAAGAGGAGATGTATCCCACATCAACTTGAGCTATTCTGTTGGATTTCCTTATCAGAGATGTCGAGGGAGTTGCTGCTTTCTTGTTCCTGTGTTTAGGCTACTTCCATTCCATTTCTGTCACAGGAGCCGCTTCTGGATTGATGAAGATTTTGAAAATTTATTCTTCATTACCCCATTTAAGAGCTCTGGAATCAGTTGAAACATTATTTGTTGTTCTTGAATTCTGATCCGAATCCGAAAGATTCATACCCAAAATTGCACAATTTTGGGATTCTTGAATTTCAAAACTAGTTATGGCTACAGAAGAGTCAGTCCTTTCAACTTGGGGATTAGGGATCTCTCCTTCCTCAGGTTGGTAATCTCTTGCTTCCACTGCCTTGTTTTCATATGTGTCATCAACCAATTCAGCTATCGCATTTGGAGGAATGCTCTGATCGTTCAATTCCTTTTTTTGAGTTGTTCTTATGGGACTAGCTTTGGTCGTTTCATTTCTCTCTACTTCCTGAGTAGTGGGACTAAAGATAGAGTTTGAGGCTTCCTTCTGTTCCCCCAAAGGAGAAAAGCGATTGGAATTTTCTTCCTTATTTTTTGTATTTTTAACTTGCCACACCTGTTTCTCTGGCATATTCTGACTTTCAGTCTGAGGTTTGAGCTGCTTGGGCTCCACCTTTTGCTTTTTTGGGCAGGATTTTGCCCAATGACCAACTTTTTTACAGTGGAAGCACGCGAAAGGAATAGTTTCATATTCTATATGTTGCTTCCAGGTTCCCAGTTTTGAAACTAGGTCGATCTGTTCCAGCATATCTGCCTCAGGGGCTACTCCAACATAGAACCTTGCATGGGTTAATCTTCTTTTTGAAGCAGTGACTAGGTCTATAGAGAGCAGCTTGCCAAAAGAACTTGCTATTCCAGAGAAGATACTTTCTGCCCAATATTCAAGAGGCAATCCTGGAAGCTTTATCCAAAATGGAACTTGGGCTAGAAGAGAGTCATTCATGTTAAGTTTCGGATGCCATTTTCTTAGAACCAGAGCTATCTTTCCTACCATCCAGGGACTCCCGCACAAGATCTTAACCTTATCTTCTTCACACGAAAAGGAAAAAGACAGAAGACCCTTGGGTAGTGCAGAGACCTCAACGTTTCCTTTAAGAGCCCATTTTCGTTTGACAAAGGCCCTAACAACTTCAATGTTGGGGCACGAACCCATAAATTTCCCTACCAAGGAGTTTGACATACTATTGATATTATGGTCCAAAACCTAGTCAGGGATGGAGATAGCAAACTTACCACCAGAAGGGTCAAAAATGTTCTTAACAGGAGGAAGAGAGGATTTACCAGTTGGTCTAGTTCCAAAAAGGGAAGACCATTTTTTTCCCTCCCTCCCGCTATCCACAAGGTCATCTCGTGGAATGGGCCCCCCATTGGACCCTTCCCCCAAATGCCCAGATGAATCCGTTGTCACCGCAAACAGAGTACCATCAGACTGTGAGTCAGCAACAGCAACTAGGAAGTCTGGGGGCTTGTCCTTATCGCCAATAGGACCAGCGCCATTGATCTGGCCGATCTCACCATTGGAGCCAAGGTTCCCGCCTTGCTGAGAATTTGAAATTTGAGCTCCCGCTCCCACTCCCACCTCTGCCATAACTGATCTATGATATGAAATACTACATGATTATGCTAAAATGATTATGTTATATGATAATTGTTATTCTCTTCAAGATTAAAACTCATGGATGCCTAAGTTTCACAAATGATTTGCTTGGAAATGCACTTTAAGTCTAACTCTCTCTCAATTGAAGCTCTTGATTTTATAGATTTTGAGAGGATGAGATGATGTGGCTTAGATCACAGTCATGATTAGATCTGCAGATTTGGATGGTTGTGAGCAAAGGTGAAGGTTGAGAGAAAGGGGGAAGGAGAAGACAAGTGTCACTCATCTCACCTTGATTGGGTTGCTGACCGAAGGAATCTAGGGATGGTTAGAGAAGATTTAGGCATGATAGGACAAGTGGACTCAAGTTCTTCCTAAGATGTAGGGGGTGTTGGAGAGAATCTAGGAGATGGTTATGAAATATGTGTACGTACACAATATTCATTAAGTTTGGAGGTTGAAAATAAATGATGAATTAATATTTAAGAAATATTAATTTCCTTAACCACATGTTTGATGAGTTGGCAAAGGGAAGATGAAGTGGAGATGGAAGGTGAGTTGGAAAAGGGATTTAAATAATTTAGAGATTATTTAATATTTGAGACTATAGGATAGGAGAATAACTATTAAATATTAGTTATTTAATTGTTTGGAGAAGATAATTAAATATTAGATATTTAATTAACTTGGTTAGAGGAATAATTAAATATTAGATATTTAATTAATTAGAAGAATATGATAAATGAATTAATGAATAAAATATTAATTAATAGAAAGACACGAAAATGAATTAAATAAATTAATCTTTTTAAATTAACTATTTAATAGAAGAATAAACATTAAATAAATATATAATATTTATTTAGTTGCTCATAGCCATTTTTATGTGTATACATTTTGCCCCTCTTTGAAATGATGTCAAAACAACATTGTTTCAAAGATTAAATCAAATCTCGATAATGCACTTGATGAAGATGAAAATCCTGATTGTGTGCCCCCTCAAGAGATTGATCATGAAATTGTTGAAAACTTTGGTTTGAACGATTGATCTCATGATAATTGATAAAAAAATTGTCAATTAAATTAATTTGTAAAAAACAAATTAAATTGCCCCATTGAGTAGCATTAATTACTCTTCAAATAGTAAATATAAAACTAACCAAGGCTAATTTTAACTTCATTGTTATCCTTGTCATCTTTGTGAAGAAAATATTATTGGTGAGGTGGCGAAATGGTGATTCCTGTGGAGAACCATCATTTTGAGCATGTTCGACGATATCAGCGACCTCCTGAGTATGGTTATTCGACATGTATCTTATCCAAAGCTTTGTTTTCAACTTGTCGTGCAACTTTTCATGTTTTAGGCGCGTTTTTGTGAATTTTTGAATTTTTTCACGATTTTCGGTATTAGGTTAGCGCTTTTGCATTTTGATTTAGCGCAATGCAATTTGGGTTACCACATATGCATAGATTAGCGATTATGATCATTTTGTTAGCACATATGTTAAGTATGATAGCGCATATGCTTAGGATAGCAGTTCTGCTTTGTTTGTTTGCGCTTTTGCAACTAAAGTTAGCGCTTTTGCTTTGTTTTGCGCATATGTTCATAGGGTTAGCGCATTTGATCAAAAAGATGTTTTTGATAAGTGCAAAAGCTAAAAATTACTTTGATGATTAGATTTAACATGTTTGATGCACATGTATGGTGAATAGGGACTTGATTGATTGATTTATTTATTTATTTATTTAAGTTGATTTGTTTTGATTGATTTGATTGAGTAGCTCTAAGAAACCAATTTAGTTTCTGATGCAAGAGATTAGCAGAGTTTTGATTGAACTCAGTGATTGATAGAAAACCATGATTGATAGATTTTAAAATAATTTGATAGCTTAATTTGCTTCAATTTGATTTGATAGATAGATAGCGTAAGTTGGCTTGAGTTTGATTTGATAGATTGATGGCGTAGGTTGGCTTGAGTTTGATTTGATAGATTGATAGCGTAGGTTACTTCAGTTTGATTTGATAGATTGATAGCATAGGTTGGCTTCAGTTTGACTTGATAGATTTGATAGCGTAGGTTGCTTCAGTTTGATTTGATAGATTTGATAGATTAGCGATCGCTTTGATGTGATAGATAGATAGTTGATGATTGATTGAATTCTCTTGATAAATAGGAGAAACTTGATGTTCTCCAGTGTTAGGAGAAATTACTGGCAGTATGTCATTTAGTGCCAGAGCTGACACAGGCTGAGGTTAGACATATAGATTCTTGTGGTTTACGCCATCTATTGTGTATGCCTGAGATTACACATAATAGAGGATTATTGGCGGCTTTAGCTGACAGATGGCACAGTGAGCATAACACTTTCCACTTGCCCACTGGTGATATTAGTGTGACGCTTGAGGATGTGTATAGGATTCTGCACATCCCAATGACTGGCAAGTTAGTGCAGTATGATTTTTCAGGATCGTGTTGGGATAGAGGCTTGCAGAGCCGTGTTTGCTGATGATAGCATCGCTAGAGGAGAGATCCGATGGGAGGATATGGTGATGTATCACGAGACTATCCCTGTGATTCTTGTTGGTTTGATTGGATGTCCTAATAGGTGATCATGAGGTTTTGTTGTTGGATGGGGTGAGATTCTCCTGAGCATGATGCAGCATCATACTCGATATGCTTGGGGTGTTTGTATGTTGGCACATTTATATCATGATCTTGATTAGGTGGTGTATGATGAGAGTGCTAGTTTGTCTACATGATACACACTATTGCAGATCTGGTGCTGGGAGCACATTGTTATTTTTCGGCCTATCCATCACAGAGTTCATGTAGGGTGGTATCCATATGTGTATTTTTATGCAGGTATCCTTACTCAACATAAGCTGGGTAAGATGGAGTATTGGCGTTGGGTGCTTGATTCATTGGATAGCATTACTTGGACACCATATGTTGATTGTGAGCCATGGATGGATGATGCACGGACATTACCATTTATCATGCAGAGTAGATATCTCATTGGTCGGACTCTGTATATTGTTGAGCGATAGTTGATTAGTCGCATTCTTAGACAATTTGGTATGATCCAACCTATGCCTACTGGTGTGATGATATATGCTCAGCGGTATAGAGATAGATGAGATTGCGGACCTTCCTTGTCATTTGAGATTGCTCGCGTAGAGTTTCTTGCTACTCCGAGAGTGGCTTATGATATGAGATTACACATTCTTGATCCTGGGGTTACTGCAGATTATGCTTAGTACATACTAGCTCATCCATTTCCTCATATTACTGATCCAGCAGATCCTCCTCCCAGCTTAGGAGATTAGGATGATGATTCAAATGATCCAGTTAGGAGAAGTAGATGGAAATGAGAGCTCAAAGCTACTCAGGAGGCTGGTGGAGGTGGAGATGAGGGTGGGCATGGAGGTGGTGGTGGTAGGAGACCTGGACGAAGGGGACGTCGATTGAGAGTCTGTGGAGGACCGTTTGGACCGGTTGGCAGGATTGGGAGACCACATCCTATGGGTGGGAGGGATGTTGGATGGATTGGGAGGGAGCATGGCAAGGCAGGTATGAGATCACCAAGAGGGTTGCCATTGACAGGAGGAGGTAGGGTTACTGGACTGGATGGGGATTGCAGGAGAGGCATTGATTTTGGTCAGATTCAGCCAGACCCTAGAGTTATTACAGCTCATGGTACAGATGATGAGAATCTAGAGGATCATGTTCCCCTTATTAGGCGACGAATTGTGAGAGCTACTTGGATAGAGATTCTAGCAGTTAGACAGAGTGGTGGTGAGGAGGGGGTTGGGGTTCATGCACCACATCAGGATTTGCCATTGCAGGATGCACCAAAGTATGATATGCCAGAGCAGGAGACCATTGATAGTCTTAGAGCATAGATTGATGAGCTTCGAGCATAGGTGCGAACTCTTATGGCTGAGAGGGATAGAGTTGTTAGGAGACAGCAAGATACTCAAGGCCTTCTTGATCATATTCAGCAGGTTGGATCAAGTACTCTCTCAGCTGACACTATTAGAGCAATAGTTTGGGCTGGGAAGGAGACTTCCCACTGGCAACGACAATATGAGGAGGCAGTTGCAGAGAGCCAAAGAGCAGGTATTTATCATGCCACCATGCTGATGGATACTAGCAATGGTGGGGTCACGGGACCTCCTTAGAGGAGTGGTGATCATGGGAGACAGGCATCTGGAGGATCTTCTCACCCACATCCATAGAGATGGAAAGAGTCAGGTGGTGGTGGTACAGGATAGTCGTGACTTGATTTGGAGGCACTTGCATTGTTTATTTGATATCATTGTATACTTGGACTTTTTATTGTTTTATGATGATCTATATGCAAACATGGATTCTATATGATGGCAATCTTTATTATGCATGTTACTCTATTTTATGATGATGCTTTATATGATGATTATATGGATGCATGATTAGATGGATGATGATATTTATGCATGTTACTCTTTTTGATGATGATACTTTATATGATGATGCAATGATAAATGCTTTTGTTGATTTTTTATTTTGTTGATCTTGGATGCAAAATGAAAATGATTACGAACTTAAATGATATGTAAATGATGCAAATGCAATGATCTATATGGAAATGCAAATGAATGATTGCTTTAATGCTTATGATGGTGCAAATGATCTATATGAAATGCAAATGAATGATTTCTTTAATGCTTATGATGATGCAAATGATCTATATGAAATGCAAATGAATGATTGCTTTAATGCTTATGATGATGCAAATGATCTATATGAAATGTTTTTTATTTTATATGTAATGTTTATGAATCTAAGTGCAAAGATGAAACTAAATGATCGTTAATGGAATAATAATGAAAATAATAATGATGATACACTATATGATGAATGAAATGCCCTTAATTGAATGCAAATTAATGCAATGATTTATATATACAACTAAATGAAAATGGAGGATGATTAAAATGATTCTAAAAATGAATGCACCTACAATGATTAAATGCAAATTGTTTTTGTTTGTCCAAGTATACTCAATCTTTATTTATGACCGTTGATCTGTTAATGAAATGAAATGCTTATAATGTAACTGACAATGAATGCTTATACTACAAACGAATAATGAGCTAATGAAATGATCTAACTAAAAATGATAATACCATTCTTCATATGTGATCTTTGTAACAGTGCTTTGATTTCATCATTGAGGTTTAAAATGTTGTAAGAAAATACAAGAAACTTGACATAATGATTCAAGATGACCTGAGTATTCCTTACATGGATTTTGATATAGCAATTTAATACAGGCAACTTGATATAACCAGTCAAGTTGACCTAGGTATTGCTTGCAGAATAGACAAGGATTATCTCCTTTTATGCATGACTTGGAATGTCCTCCTTGATCTTTTGTCGATCATATCCTGAGACAAGTTCATATCATAGTAAGAGATAAACCACAGATAGAAATCAAAGAAAATAATCATGCCCCATCATAGTTTCTCTAGTCATGGACATCCTTGAGTCACATAGAATACATGATTAGCAATAAAATAAAGATATAAACAATGAATCTTGCATGTCATTCACATGTTCTTTTGGTCATTAACTGATATAATCATCTTGATGAATGGTCTTTGATAATCCTTTATTACTTGTTGCTTGATTCTTCATTTTCCTAAGTTTCATGATTCGGTTATTGATTAAATGCCTTGATTGATTTGTTGCTTTGTTGCTCATTATCTATTTCAAAATCCTAGGTGTTTTTGGTTTTTTTAAGTTTTTCGAATGTTTTGGGATTTTCAAAGATTCAAAAGATCACCTTAGCGAAAGGAATTAGGATTTTGCCCCCAGTGGAAATAAAATTATTATGGATGTATGAATTGATCAAGATCCAAACCATGGCGGGATACAGATGCAAATATGATTGATTTTGATAAAATCTAAGACAGTGACTACAACAAGTATGTCAAAGATTGATAACTGTTGGTACGCTACATATTTCTTGCTAAATGGTTCAGAGCAAATGGATGCGAAAGATGGAATGGATAAGCTAAGATATATGGAAGCAATAGATGAGATAGGATGGAGTAGATAGGTGCGCAAAGCGATATCATAGATGGGGGAACTTACTTCTTTAGATAGCGCTTGTTTACCAAGTTTTCACTATCTAAATTTATTGCATTTTTTCCATATTTTGATTTTTTAAGACTTTATATGTTTTTTGTTGATTTTTTCAGGACTTTATATGCTTTTTGTTGATTTTTTTCAAGACTTTATATGCATTTTGTTGATTTTTTTCAGGACTTTATATCCTTTTTGTTGATTTTTTCAGGACTTTATATCCTTTTTGTTGATTTTTTCAGGACTTTATATCTCAAGCATAGAATTTCTTGGGATGGATAGAATTGATAGGTTCATCAAACCAATCACCTTCAGGGGTAGATAACTTGTATGCTCCTGATCCATATGTTGCTTCTATGACAAAAGGTCCTAGCCAATTTGGTTCAAATTTTTTGTTATTTTCTCGATCTTGCTGATTTCTTGGATTCTCCCTTAGAACTATATCTCCAATCTGAAAAATGTGTGGTTTGACTCTGTGGTTATAGCTTCTTGCCATTCTTTGTTGATATAATTTCAAATAATCTATTGCATTTTGGCGACGTTCCTGAATCAGTTCTAGCTCCTAAAGTCGAGAGACTCGTTGCTCTTCTTCTGGTATAAGACCTTGCAAGGATACTGGTAAAGAAGGTATATCTACTTCTATAGGTAATATGGCTTCTGATTCATAGACCAAACAATATGGAGTTTCCCCTATTGGAGTGCGGATGCTAGTTCAGTATGCCCAAAGAGCAGGATGTAGCTGAATGTGCTAGTCTTTTCCAGCTTCATTGACTATTTTTTTCAAGATTTTCAAGATAGTTTTGTTTGATGCCTCTGCTTGACCATTTCCCTGTGGATAATATGGAGTAGAAAACCTATGTTGGATATGAAATTGTTCACATAGCTCCTTCACATCTTGATTTTTGAATGGTCTTCCATTATTAGTGATAATGGTCATAGGAACTCCATAGCGACAGATTATATAATTCCAAATAAATGATGATATTTGTTTTCATGTCACTATTGTTAAAGGCACTTCTTCAATCCATTTAGTAAAATATTTAGTAGCTATCAAAATAAACTTATGTCCATTAGAAGATGAGGGATTTATCTTTCCTACCAAATCAAGGCCCCATTGCGAAAATGGCCATGATCCTATCATAGGGTATAACTCTTGTGTTGGCGCATGAATGAGATTCCCATGGATCTGACATTGTTTGCATTTTCTAGCATATGTGAATGAATCTCTCTCCATAGTAGGCCAAAAGTAACCCATACGAAGAAGTTTCTTAGCCAATGTTAAACCACTTGAGTGTGTGCCACAAATACTTGCATGAACTTCATCAAGAACTTTTTCAGATTCTTCTTGTTCAAGACATCTTAATAAAGTACCATCTAGACCATGCCTATATAGGATATCAGAAATTATAGTATAGCGAGAGGACTGGTGAATAAAATTCCTTCTCTGATTGCAAGATAAGTCAAGAGGAAGGATATGTTCTTTTAAATACTGATAAGTTTGACCGTATGAGGATTGACTAGTTCCTGATATATGGCAAATTCGGTAGGTATGTTGGGACTAAATGGTAGGGGTTAAGATATCTTCCATGAGAAATTTGTAATGTTGTTGATTCTCCTTATTTTGCAAGAGAGATGTTGTTGTAGCCATTGCATCTATTGCTTTATTCTCATTTCTTGGAATCTGGGTGAATGATATTTCTTTATAGTGTCCTTTAAACTCCTCCACCAGTTGTTTGTATGGCATAAGCTTATCATGCCTTGTTTGATATTCGTCATTTACTTGGTTGATGATAAGTTGTGAATCACCATAGATATGTAGTTCTTTGACATTCCATTCAATAGCCATTTTAAGCCCAATAGCCAATGCTTCATACTCTAAAGTATTATTAGTGCATGGAAATCGCAGTCTATATGATTTGGGAATTGTGTGTCCTTGAGGTGTGATAAAAAAGATGCTTGCGCCTGATCCATATTGTGTATAAGAACCATCAAAGTACAATTCCCAAAAGTTTGTACTTACTATCAAGATATCTGCATCAAGAAATTCGATGTGCAAAGGCATGTTATTTTGTAAAGGTGCATCAGCCAATTGATCAGTGATAACTTGTCCCTTGATAGATTTCCAGTCAACATACTCTATATCAAATTCACTCAGCATCATAACCCATTTGGCTAGTCTCCCTGTCAATGTCAACTTGCTAAACAAATATTTGAGAGGATCTATCTTTGCTATTAGTTTTATAGAATGAATCAACATATAATGTCGCAACTTCTAAGTTGCAAATACAACTGCTAGACATGTATTTTCTATTGAGGAATAATTTAATTCATAGCCAACAAGTGTTCTACTGATATAATAAACTGCTCTTTCTTTTCCTTCATCATCATGTTGGGCTAGGAGGGCTCCTAATGATACATTTTTTGCTAAGATATAGAGCAACAATGGTTTCCCTTTGGTTGGTGATATCAATACTGGAGGACTCATAAGATATTCTTTTATTTGCAAAAAAGCTTCTTCACATTTTGGATCCCATTTGAATGGAACATTTTTATGTAGAAGATGGGTAAATGGAAGACATCTATCTGCTAACTGAGAAACAAATCTCCTTATTGATTGTAATCTTCCTTGTAAAGATCGCAATTGACATATGTTCCTAGCTGACTCCATCTCCATGATAGCTTTGACTTTTTTAGGATCTACTTCAATTCCACAAGCTAATATAATGTAGCCAAGGATTTTTCCAGAGGTTACCCCAAATGCACATTTCTTTGGATTTAAAATCAATTGATATCTTTCCAACCTGTCAAAAATATTGCTTAAAATGTTCAAATGTTCTTGTCTTGTATGAGATTTTGTAAGTATGTCATCGACATAATTTTCCATGAATGTATGCATCATATCATGGAAAACTATCATCATAGCCCTTTGATAAGTTGCTCCTGCATTCTTAAGCCCAAATGGCATAACATTCTAGAAATATGTTCCCCATGCACAGGTGAAAGTTGTCTTTTCTTAATCTTAGGGTACGATTCTTATTTGATTATATCCTAAGAAGCCATCCATTAATGAAAACATTTCATGTCCTACTGACAAGTCCAATATTATATCAATGTTTGGTAGTGGGAAATCATCTTTTGGACATGCTTTATTTAGATCTCTAAAATCTATACAAACTCTTATGCTTCTATCTGGTTTGGACACTGGTATAATACTTGAAACCCATTCTGGATAAGCAACAGGTCTTATAAAACCCACTGCATCTTTCTCATCTTTTTCTTAACTGGTTTTTCTTTTAAATCCATATTAAGATGATGCATGATAAGATCTGGATTAAGTCGTGGCATATCTACATAGGACCAAGCAAAATTTATTCATCTTTTCTTAAATAATTTCATGTATTCTTTCCTCTCTTTTTTTGATAATGAGGCAGCATAATGAAGTATTTTAGGATCCTTTGATGTACCAATGTTTACTGTTTCTATTGGTTCTATCAGGATAGCTAATCTCTCTTGAAAATATGCAGGAAGAATGTCAAACTTTCCATCTTTTGGTACCTCAAAGAGGTTCTCACCATCATATATGTTTTTTATTTTCTCTTTTGATTGATCTAGTGTTGCCATGAAATAGTTTTCAACAATAGGTCTCTTTCCTTGTTTTATTTCGCTTTTGTGACTGGAGAGTTTGGCACTCTCTTGACTACGAGAAACATTGCTTGATTCTGCAATGGAAGATATCTTAGGTGCGATGGGTTCGACAAAATTAAGGTACACGGCTAAGTCATGATCATTGGAAAAGATATTCAATTCAGGGTTGTCTAAATTATCCCAATCAGTTAGTTCAGGATGAAGAAGGGGTAAATCATAATCATTGTCATCATTAGGTGTTTCAATGTTCATGACATAATGATCATAATTTGGCATAGAATAGGTATTGTCATAGATTAAATGTTTTTGAGAATTGTCTTTCTCAAGCATCTCCGAATTAATTCTAACAAAATCAATATTAGCATTTTGTAGCTCACACTCAAGTGTTTCTCCAACTGACGTTTGTCCCATAAATGAATGGATTATATCAACACACACGTCTTTAATACTGCAAATTCCTTCTTGATCGACCTCATTTGCATTTTGGAGTTGACATACTTGTGTACATGATAAAGAGGATTCTTTTGCTAGATTTTGTCTCCTTTCAAACTCAACTTCTTCTAGACTAATAGTCAATCCAACTTGACTATCTCTTAATTCTTCTATGGTTCTACCATATCTGAATATATCTTGTTCCTCTTTTGATGAAAATCTTGTATTTTCATATGCTTGATCTATCCTTGTTTGTACTTCTTGTGGCATTACTTCTTTGTCTTTGTCATTCCCTTTCCTTTTTGCATATGCCTCTTTTCTCTGAATTCTGAGTTTTTCTTGTCTTGTTTCTAACTCCACCTTTTGTTTTGCAATAGACAAGTCTTCTTTTGTGATAGATTCTTGGTCTTCATTGTGTTCCTTACTTAATGTAGTAGATAAGACATCTGGACCCCATTCATACTCATTTGAATCAGTCTCTGAATCATGATCTAGGACTACTCCACTATACCATACAGGAATGTTGCCTGGCGCAAAAAGTTCCCTAATTTCTGCCATCTCTATTTTTTCTGCTTTTGGAATATCTTGTTCAGATTTTGCATTTTTTTGTATTTCTAAAACTTGTTGACAAGATTTTTCTTTACCCTTGATGGTAATCTCCTTGTCTTTCTTTTCATGTTCTTCTTGCTCTTTTTATTTATTTGTTACTATTTCTGCCACTTGATGTAGCTTTTCTTGCCAATTTTCTTTTTTAGAAACTGATTTTATTTCCACTTTTGTTGTGGATGATTATGTTTCTTTTGATTGGATTTTAGATATCCAAGCCCGGATTTATCTTCTTTGGATTGCGAGTGTGGACAAATAGATTTTAAAATACCTTGATGTCGCTTACCAATTGGTCCTTTTCCTTCATATCCCATTTTTTGCATTATTTCATAACCTTTGCCATATTGTTTCATGGGAATATTGACTTCTGCTACTATTGCTATAGTTTTATCTTCATCATTGTACAACCAACCGAGAATGTCTTTGTCTTCATTTTCTTCTTCAAGAGTTCCAACACTAACAAATGTCCCTTTAAACATATGTTTTAATTTTTCTAATGTCTTTGATTGAATATCTATAGGCTTTCCATATGACTTAGGGGAAAGTGGAAAATTATGTAAATATTTTCCCATTCCTTCATCATTTAATTTGAGCTTTTCCTCAAAAGTTTCCCATAACTTTGCTTGAATTTATTTGGTAGGATATATTGATTCTCTGTTATGTGGAACTCTTGTATCTTGTGTTGGCTTCAAATTATTGCAATATTGACTAGAATCTGCAATTATAGTGATCTCTTGTCCTTCATAAGGAAATTTCACAAATTGATGATATGTAGAAGGAACTGCTTGCATCTTATGAATTCATGGTCATCCTAGAAGAATGTTGTAAGAGAGGTTCAAATCTAAAACCTAACACAATGTATCCCTTTCCACAGGTCCTATTTTTATTGGTAGCACAACAGTTCCTTTAGAAGAACGTTCTTCTTCATCATAAGCCTTGATTGTTATTATTTACTAAGTTGTCATTAGTTTTATGTCCAAAGTCATCCTATATACTCTAGTCGGTTAATACTACCGAAATCTTCAGTCGGTAAGCACTAAAGCAGTTGGTTACAGAAGAAAGGAGTCACAGAGTTCAGTATACACCGAGTTGTCTACCGAGTAATGTTCTATGTCTACCAAGCAGCAAAGAAGGTATACCGAGTAATCTGAACCAAGTAGAAACATGTTACCAGATTCAATGAACCTGGACACATGTGGAAACGTGTTACAAGAATTGAGGAACAGGGAACCGTTATCACATAGGAAATTGCACTTCAAGATTTTGTATGATTTTGAGGAAGTTTATCCAATGAAATAATTTCTATGATTTATTCATTCGATGAATCTTGTTTGTAAGATTGAAGCATGAACAGATCACCGTTCTAGAGATCTATTTATACAGAGTGATTTAAGAATCAAAAATAGAGACATGTGTGATAGAAGAGTTAGAAGGAAAATCATAAGAGGACACATTAAGTTGTGACTGCTACGACTGACAGATATATTCAGAGGTCACTGAGAAAGTATTCAGAGAACAGTTTAAGGGATAGAGTAAATAGAAGGGTTTACCGAGTTGATTTATCAATTAACGAGGTATGCTATGAGCAAGGTAATTTCATATTGAGCATATAGAATCTGCTATAACATTTCAGATGTAAAGTTGCAGATATTTGTAAAGATTTTATTTAATCATTTGAGTTGTAATAGAAACCTTTAACAAGGTAAAAGACTCTAACACAGTCTATAAATTGTAAAGCCTTTAACCAGGTGCAACATTTTGTATAAGTGTTGTAAAATCCTTTAGAAAGGTAGATCTAAAGATCTTGATACTCCTAATAGGGTAAGCTATCAAAAAGACCTAAACATGTAGCTCTAACCAAGCAACCTTTATTATTGCAGTAGTGAAGTTGTGGGTGCCATCCCCATAGAAGATTTTCTCTCTAACAAAGAGTTTCTGCATAACCAAAATATTTGTGTTATGGAGTGAAATGTGTATGAATGTTATTTCTATAATTATGTGTTAGCTTTATATTATGAGATCAGTAGTTTATAATTTATGTTTATCAGTAAGATTGTTTTTGGAGAAAAGTTTTGAAGTACTGATTCACCCCTCCCCTCTCAGTACATTAGCTTTCCTAGTTGGACCTAACAATTGGTATTAGAGCCTCAATCTTGGAAAAGGGTTTAACAGCCTAAAGAGAAAGATCTTATCAATGGAAGGCTACAAACAATCTCAAAGAATTGTGAATCTTCAAGAAGAATTGGATCATCCTAATCAAGTGATTGCAGATATGCAGAGAGAAATGCAAAGATCACTGAAAGTCAGAAGAAGGTTGTCTAATGATTTACAGGACTCACAAGAGTTGGTGGAACAAATTGAGACATCATCTGAGAACTTATATCAGAAGAGACTGAAGAAATGATTGGAGAACTGAAAGAAAAGAACAAAGCATTGACTGAATAGCTAAAAGCAATGAAAAGAGAACATGAGCATTTCAACGCACAGATGATTGAAAATCTTGATGCATTAAGAACAGGTGAGGATAACATAAGAGATGTGGAAAGGGAAAAACAACAGCTAGAAGCATTGGTGTCCGAAAAGAATGATGAAATCACAAGAATGACTGGAATTCAACATAATCTTTCTAATAAATTGGGTTATGCACATCATGAAGTAAATCTAAAAGAAAATGAGAATCAGGCATTGAAACTTGAATTATCAAGATTGACCAATGAACATGAAGCAGAGAAGAAATCAAAAGAAACACTGAAGAAAAGTTATGAAGCATCAAGGATGTTGGATGAGCAACTAAATATAAGAAGACCCAACAAAGATGCAGGACTTGGTTACAAAAGAAAAAACTCTACCAAGAAAGGGATCAACACCACCAAGAGAGGGGAATCATCAAAGCAAGTTGGAAACAAGGAGAACATCAAAGGAAAGAAGCCTATCTACAACTACTGTGGAAAACAAGGACATACTACCAACATGTGACAAATCAGAAAAGGTAAGCAACCGAATGTCACTAGGTCTGATGGTTATTGTTACAATTGCAATAAGTATGGTCACACATCTAAACAATGTAAGACAAAGTCTACTAGCAATTTTTAGAAGGCAAAATTCAAGGGGTTTTGCAAAAACTGCAATAGATATGGACACAGTACCAAGAAGTGTTGGTTTAAGCAAAAAAACTATATGAGGTCTTCACATCGGGCAAATACTAGAAGCTACCGAACTCACACAGATCTTAACCAACAGTATATTGTAGTACCATGGGATTACAATACAAGGATATGGTGTGAATGTTGTGGAAAATATGGACATATAAGTGCCAACTGCATGATAAGGTTTGGAATGAACAACCGAAGATCATGGAGAAATCCTAAAATGGCATGCTTTCATTGTCATAAAGCTAGACACTTGACTAAGAACTGCAAAGATCAACCCAGAGGAGATACTGAAGAGATAAAAATCAAACTACAGAAAATCTGGAAAAAGAAGGAAATTGAGTCAAAAAATGAAGAAAGCACCTTACCTACTGAGTTAGGTGCATCTACTTCGAATTAATCAGTAAAGGTATGAAGGGACTGCAATCTCTCAAGGTTAGATCTTAACAGATCCTATTTTATCATGTACTTAATTTCAAAATCCGCATAGCTAAGATGCATTAGCAAGTTTAAAATTCTATCTAGTCTTGTGGAGAACTAGAGAAGTTGGTAAGTGCAGGAAGCTTGTCTAGTCAGTAAAAGTGTAAAAGGAAGTTAATCGGTTTAGTGGAACTGAGTGCATTTAATGTTTTTTACCTAACTGCACAAAGCCCGATAAGGTAAAATGTGTACTTAAAGTTCTTCGCGCGATCATTTTACACTTACCAGTTATCAAAGAGAAAAGCTAAGCGATTCAAAGGCGATCAAACATCTCCCAAGCAAATTTTGAGGTATTTATACAACAATCTCAAACGCATTTTTTAAGCCAGTTAACCGGTAAATATCAGTTGTGAACATCTGCATTATATTTACTAAGTCGAAAGTGTTTTCTGGTTAGTTAAAACCCTAAGCTCTTTCGTTAGTGTAAATCCAAGTTTGAAATGGCTCCTAAGTTGCAGAAACCTGTTGTAGTTGAGACTATTGAGAAGCCCTCACTGAAGTATTCCTTACCTCCCAAAGTTGCATCTGAACCCGATTAGAAAACTGCATTTTCTCTTATTTTGGATAGGGTTCTATTGGTTGAAGATGTCAGATTCTACACTAAGTGTCATGTTGAAGAGCTAGGTCATACCAAGATCAAGTACATGTATGATGAGTTATGCACCGATGGAATCCTAGATAGCAAGTATGAGCATATCAAAGTCAAGGGATTGACCGAAGCCCTAACCTACCCTAGAGTTTTCAAAACCCAATGGTTTAAATTTGTTTTGAGCAGAGTTCATGATGACTTTATGTGGTTAGAGGAGCAACCATTCAAAATCACCAAGGAGATCATTCACATAATAACTGGATACCCTATATACGACCATATCCGAGCACAGAAAACAATTTCATAGAAGGAATTGATAACTTTAACCGGAGTTGAGTCTGATTGCAGAGGTCTTAAATTGAATAATGTTACAGATGCAGAGCTAAAGTTTGCAATTAGAGTCATTGGTTATTATTTCTTTCAATTGGAAAGAGAAAACAGTGTACCATGTGCAGCTATAGATTTGGCCTACAAGATTGTGAAAAAGGGTATGAAGATTGATCTATGTGAAGTGTTGTTGAAAAACCTATTTGAAAATCTCAACACTATAAGGAAACCTAAGAAGGATAACTCGGCAAACACACTAAAATTTGGGTCACTCTTAGTGTGCATGTTTTTCTATTTTCAGAAATTCTTCCCATCAGTCGGTAACATAGTTTGGGAGTTACACCGACCAATCACCCATCAAATAAATGACTTTATCAATCAGTTAGGTGATAATTTCAATGAGATAATGGATGATTACTTCAGCAAATTTCAAGAAAAGATGCATAACAGGTACAGAATCCCACCTCAGTTAGTGGAAAAATATAAGGATGATATATGTTTTGAAATGGAAACCGACTACTATTATGTCAATGCAGTAGATCCTAGAACTCAATCTCTACCATCCATGGGTTATGAGATGGATCTTGATATTTCTCAACAACAAATAGATGCTTTTTTGACACTTCCAAGGCACTCGACCGAGATCAGGTATGGTACCTATGAAGAGGTCAAAGAAAAAGTAAAAATGAGCATAGTAGTACCAAAGGCTACAAGAAAAGCCACTAGAATGATCAAAGTGCTAACTGAGAAATTTGGAGAAGGTTCTACATCCACTCCTATCAAGAGTGATCAACTTACAATTGAGGAAGAATCTGAGGCTCAAGAAGCAGCAATTACTCTGAGCACTGAGTTGCCAAAGGGCAAAATATTGAAAAGGAAGAAACAAGATACACCTAAAGTATCACCGACTCCACCAGTAAAATGACCTAACACTAGATCATCTGCAGTATCACCTGGTAAGAGTAAGAAAAAGGTTGAATTGCCTAAAGCTACAAAGACTTATAGAAAGTCGACCAGGAGACTCATTTTGAATAAAGAGTCAAGTGACACAGAATCTGAACACAAAAACAAATTTCAGATTGTTAAAAGCACAAAGGAAGATGTACACAGTGTTGACAGCTTTTGTGCCAAATTGAAACAATATGGAGGATTCGGGTCATTCAGGTATGTAAAATATGACTCCAAAACAGAAGATGAGAAGAGGCAAATAGAAGAATCAGTTATATGCACACTTCTCAAATTCTGAGTAGTTCCATCAGAAGTAAGTAATTTTATTCCAAATGCATTATACTCTCACATTGACAACAAATGGAAATATGCTATGGACTCAGAGAAGCAGATAAGAGAAAGAGTTTTAATACATCTCTTTCTAGACATGTCGGTAGATGATATTAGAAACCATTTGAAAAACTACCAGACAAATTTTCAAGTGAAGCATAGAGCCTTGAAAATGATGAATGGACTTTATCTTGAAGTTGAAAAGGAAACCAAAGAAAAATGGCAAGAAATCTTCAGAATTCAGATTAAAGAGACTCAAGGTGAAGTAGAAATAGTTGACATTACCAAGAAAGATCCTACTTCAAGTATTCAACAAGATGAGGATGTCATGGACACTGAGGCACCAGAACAAGAGATGATAGAAGGAAATTCCTATGCCAAACTAGTATCAAGTGAATCAGTTTTGGAACAAGTCAAGTCCTATCCTTTGGTAACTCAGCAAGTTTCAACTGAGAAACCTCGAGACACTAATCAAGGAAAAGAGGGTCAACAGTCTACAAAAGGAGAATCTACTTCTCAAGCCATCGGGGAACAGGCTTCTCAAGCACCTGCATGCACTGAAATTGTTGCCACTGAGACCCCAAGCAAAGAATCACTGAAGGACACATCAGAGGCTAAGGGAACCGACAAAAGTGTTGCCTCTACCAAGCAACCTACCAAGGGTGAACAAGCCTCCAAAGCCATTGTACTTGTTCAACCGGTGAAAGCCTCATCATCCAAAGAAAAGAAAGTGAAGAAGCATAGTTTCAAGGTAGATCTGTCAAAGCCTATTGTGTTGCCAAATGTTGACATTTCAAAACTGAAAGGGCAAGCTCTTATTGAATTCGGAGAACTATGTAAATCCAAAGTAGAACAAGAAAGACAAATGGCTATTCAGAAGAAGAACCGAGTACTTCAGAAGGTTAAAGCATTATTGACAGACATGCTACCTGAAGCTATGTGAATAAAGATGATGCCATCCATATGCAACTAGAAGAACTACTCACTAAATTAGAAGCATCAAGAGTAGACACATCAGAATACCTTAGCAAGTTGAAGGACAAAGAGCTAACTGCCAAAATGATTGAAGAAGTGCAGAAAGAAATTGCCATAGGTAAAGTCAAGCTTGTTAGACTCATTGCAGATTTTTCCCCTCAACTCAAACATATTCTTTATTTATTTTAGAAGCTCTGTACATTTTCATTATTTATTAAGGATATCAAGCATAAGACCGAAGTCATTGAACAAGAGATTACCGATCTCTCCAATAAATTGACCACCGAGCCAAATTCTGTTCAGAATTTCTATACCAAGTTGCAAACTCTTATAGCACAATAGTTAGAACTTCGGAATGAAGAGCACAAAATAAGGATGGATATCATGACTCTTCAGACCTTATTTATTGCCCACTTATCATCAGTCCACGAGCAGATCAACCAAGCTACCCACTTATCCACTCAATAAGAGGGAAGCACTTTAGATGGTTTGATTTTACTGTTAGCTAATATTACAGCTCAGAATTCCCTAATGGACAATGTCAAGGATGCACTCTCCACTGCTCTCACCGACGCTAGTACAAAGTATAAATCTATTTTTAACTAGTTGCCTCCACCCAATGGTAACTAGTTTTGATGTTTGTCAAAAAGGGGGAGTATATCGAGTATAAGAGGGAGTGTACCGAGTAGAATAGAGTATCCAAATGTATAGTTGAATTTGACAAGGGGAGCATAGAACACAGAGCAGTGAACACCTAGCATTGATCACAGGAGCATGCAAATTAAGTTATGTGCAGTATATTGATAAGGGGAGTATATATTTGAGTACATTACTATTTATTAACAATTGTATATACTGTCATTTTAGTCAAATTTTGTAAGTATATAGATTATGAGTTATGACTTTGAAAGGAGTTTTGTCAAACATATCGAACTAATGTCAAAAGGGGAGATTGTTATTATTTACTAAGTTGTCATTAATTTTATGTCCAAAGTCATCCTATATACTCTAGTCAGTTAATACTACCGAAATATTCAGTCGGTAAGCACTAAAGCAGTCAGTTATAGAAGAAAGGAGTCACAGAGTTAAATATACATCGAGTTGTCTACTGAGTAACGTTCTATGTCTACCGAGCAGCAAAGAAGGTATACCGAGTAATCTAAACCGAGTAGAAACGTGTTACCAGATTCAATGAACCTAGACACATATGTGGAAACGTGTTACAAGAATTGAGGAACAGGGAACCGTTATCACATAGGAAATTGCACTTCAAGATTTTGTATGATTTTGAGGAATTTTATCCAATGAAACAATTTCTATGATTTATTCATTCAATGAATCTTGTTTGTAAGATTGAAGCATGAATAGATCACCGTTCCAGAGATTTATTTATACAGAGTGATTTGAGAATCAAAAATAGAGACATGTGTGATAGAAGAGTTAAAAGGAAAATCATAAGAGGACACATTGAGTTGTGACTGCTACGACTGACAGAGATATTCAGAGGTCACTGAGAAAGTATTCAGAGAACAGTTTTAGGGACAAAGTAAACAGAAGGGTTTATCAAGTTGATTTATCAATTACCGAGGTATGCTATGAGCAAGGTAATTTCATATCGAGTACATAGAATCTGCTATATTATTTCAGATGTAAAGTTGCAGATATTTGTAAACATTTTATTAAATCATTTGAGTTGTAATAGAAACCTTTAACAAGGTAAAAGACTCTAACAAAGTCTATAAATTGTAAAGCCTTTAACCAAGTGAAGCATTTTGTATAAGTGTTGTAAAATCCTTTAGCAAGGTAGATCTAAAGATCTTGATACTCCTAATAGGGTAAGCTATCAGAAATAGCTAAACATGTAGCTCTAACTGAGCAACCTTTATTATTGCAGTAGTGAAGTTGTGGGTGTCATCCCCACCGCAGTTTTTCTCTCTAACAAAGAGTTTCTGCGTAACCAAAATATTTGTGTTATGGAGTGAAATGTGTATGAATGTTATTTCTATAATTATGTGTGAACTTTATATTATGAGATCAACAGTTTACAATTTATGTTTATCAGTAAGATTGTTTTTGGAGAAAAGTTTTGAAGTACTGATTCACCCCTCCCCTCTCAGTACATTAGCTTTCCTAGTTGGACCTAACATTGATGGTTATTTTCTTTTTTTGGGTATCCCAAAGCTTTTATCAAACTTAATGCACAAATATTTAAGTCGGCTCCTCCATCTATGAGTACACGTTTGACACAAGTTTTATTAATGAAGACTTCAACATGTAAGGGAGCATTGTGAGGATGTTGTAAGGATGCGTCATCATTTTCAGAAAATGATAAGCAATGAGGAGCTATAAGGTGTCCTACCATGTTTTGGAACTGATCTATATCCAAATCTTTTGAAACTGTTGTTTCCACTAAAACTTTCTCCAAAATTTCCTTATGCATAGGTGAAACCTTGAGAAGTCCCAGAATTGATATTTGAGCGGGTATTCTTTGTAATTTCTCTACTAAATTGTATTGTTGTGAAGTGGATGTTGGATATTTTGCTATACCTGGAAAGGTAACCTTTGCTTTGCTTCTAGTAATAACATTGATTGTCTCTGAAGATGGATGATCTTTAACAATGATCACATTTACCACATCATCATATGTATAAGTGTAATTCACTTTGGCTTTCCCTTTGTCATCTTTTAATTGTGATGGTTAACCTTTGTCATAATTTGGAAGTGGATTTTTGAAAGCTAGGTGTGATTCATTTGTCTTATGGCTATCCACTGTGATGGTTCCATTATCGATTAGATCTTGGATAAGGTGTTTCAATCTTTGACAATCATTTGTTAGGTGTCCTTTATTCCGATGGTAATTGAAAAAATGATTGTCATTCCACCAAATTGGCTTGACTGGTGGTTCATAACTTCTTGCTTCTGGTAAAACAATCAATTTGTTGGCAAGCGGAGTTTTTAGAGCTGATTCCAAAGGTTCTCCAATGTTTTGAATTTCCTCCAAGGATTGGAGAAAAAGGAATTGGATTTATTGTTTTATGGATTATTATTGATTGGGTTTTGACTTGATAGATTAAAAATTGGTTGTTGTTGTTTTGTAGTACTATTATCATCATTTCCTTCATTGCTGACAATCCTATTCTTTGACCAGAACTTGGGTTTGTCATTGTTATTGTTGTTGTTGTTGTATGAATTATTGTAAAGTTTTATTTCTCCTTTCTTTACCATTGTGTTCTCTATTTTCAGACCATTCTCTATCATTTTGGCAAAAGAGGGAGGACATTGCATTCTTAGCCGATAACTCATTTCACTGATAAGATTATCAATGAATATGTCCATTTTTTCTTGATCAGGTACATCTCAGGGATACCTATTAAACATGTGTTTCCATCATTGTAAGAAGATCATAAAAGATTCACAATTCTTTTGTTTAACATTGCACAGATCCAGCATCGTTATCTCATTCCTTATATTATAGGAGTATTGTGAAATAAACCTATTCACAAGTTCTTCAAAAGATTTGATTCTAGATGGTAATCTTGAAAACCACTCCATTGATTGTCCATTTAAACTCCTAGGAAAAAGACGCATAAGGTAAGTTTCATCATGAGCAAATTCCATGCTCATAGTACAAAACTCCCTAATGTGATCCCGACGATCGGATTTTCCATCGTATTTGTCATATTTAGGAATCTCGCAATGTTGCAGAAATGGTATCATATTCAAATTCTTATCGAAAGGATATGGGCATATATCTTCTAATGAATACTTCTTGGAGCTTGTTCCATTTTGCATGTCTTGTATCTATTGTTGTAAAGTTTGCATTTGTTGAGTAAGGTTTGATAATGGATTATCCACATAGTTTCTCCTTGTTTCTTCGTGAGTTCTTTTATCACTATGTTCTTTTCTTGTGTCATCCCTTTCTTTCCTTGTTTCTTCATGACTTTCTTTGTTCATATCTTTGTTATTTGGATCATCTGTGTTTTGGGTGTTACTTGCCTCTACATCTTGTTTCAAGCTTTCTATGTTAAAGTCTTGTGGTAGTTTCGCTCCAGATTTTGCCAACATCAAGAGATATTTCTCTTTTTGTTTTGCCAACAATTTTTCCATTAGCCTATCAAATTTGAAATCTTTCTCGAGGTCTCTAATGGTTCTATTGATTGCTTCTTCATCAACAATGATAAACCCAAAAATTTTGAATACAGGATTATCTTCTTCCTACATTTGTTGTTGTTTTCTAAGTTGTTCGTATTGGGCTCTAGTCCAAACTGGTATGTGATTATTTCAAAGTTGTTGAAATTTCCAATGGACAAAGTCAATAGGTGATTATTGGTTTAGGAAGATATGCTTTGTTGATTTTATCGCTATTGTTTGTTCATTGTGATAAAGCATCTCTTAGTTGAAAAGCACATCTTTGCAAAATTTCACCGTCAAACTCTATACCACAGCCACGTAAGTAGTGATGAAAATGGTGTAGGAATGTCCTATGTTTTAATAAGATCTTGCGATTGATATACAAGAATCTTATTCTTTTCTGAGTATCTTTATAACTAGGTTTTCTTTTCTTAAGGTGATACTTAAAAGTCATATAAGCATTTGACAATTTACAAGTTTATTTGATTCCAATGTTGGTGTAATTCTGATTTTGATATAACCTAGGTTCAAAATAGGAAAGATATATCCAAGATTATGAACCTAGTATATATTGATCAAGCTTTGTGATAGAGGATTTGATTATCCTGATGAGAGACTTGACAATGATAATGAATTTTTTGCACTTAAGATGTTTGAATCAATAGGTTGTTGAATGTTGATGTTTATAGAAACCTCTTGGGAATAACCTGTTGGATTAGTGACCTAGTTGTTGAGCTAGTTTGAAAATACGTGATGGTTTAGAGATAAACCTACTTCAAGAAGTATTTTGATACTGACATTTTGACACTTTGGTTTTGATCTGGTGTTTCAAGTGTTGGAAAGCTTTCGTATTACCCTTTTGATCAAACTTTTTCAGCAATTTGTTGGATTTTTGCTCACTCGTAGATGATAATTTTCTTCAATTTTTATTTTTTTTACCATTAGGAACATGTAACAAACATATAAGACACAATTTTAAATAAACAAAATGCACAAGCAAGTACAAATCTTATGGCAGGATGAAACAATAGTTGTTGAATCTCACATGGGGTTTCCCCCGAGGCTACACTATTCAAATTAGATATTTACATGCTTGACCCCACCGGCTCCACCCTCGGCACTCACTTCTTCAGGGCAGCCAAGCACCAGTTTCCATGAAAACTCCCCATGGAAAACTTTATATCTCTACTAGGAACTGTATGTGTGTGAGCTGCTTCAAAGGTCCGACCTACTGCGCCAACAACTAGAAGGATTTTGGCAACTAGTACAAGTGGTTTTTAATAAAGGCTTCCGATCATGTGGTCATACATGCGGCACTTTCAGATCTCTAAATACAGAAGGTTCCCAACCTATAGAGGTTATGCTCCATAGCGTTTATGGGGAAATAAAGTGTCGGTATGAACTTATCAGCACATGTTTTTTGGGACTTTCATCACAAACACGATTTATTTATAGTGGATTGGAAGGACTCGGTATTAGCCTGTTTCCACTTTAGGTCGTTCCCCTCTCACTGGCCCCCTCAAGGCAGCTCGATAAGGAAGGCCCTCTAAAGGATTTAATTGCTTTGAAAGTATAAAAAAAAAGAGTGGGCTTGGCTTTTTGGTTACCCAATTAAGGGGAGAGAATATACCTACCACTTTCGAGACACGGAATATAAGTGTTTTTTTTAACCTTTTCAAAGCAATTGCTGGCTAAGTCCTATTTGGAGATGTTGCTCCAACAAGCATGGTGTTTATTTTAGCCTTTTTAGAAGTCTATGTGCAACTATTTTAGAGAAGTTACTAAAAATGCAAGTTGCATGCTATCAATTTATCCTCTTAGTTAGACTAAATGAACAATACATGATATATTACTTCCCAAAATAAGGCCTTTAATTAACTAGATGAGGAAATGCATAAAATTTATCTTAAACACCATCTTGCACATGCATGTTAGTAGTTTGAAAAATCTAATTTCTTGGACATTCGGGCCTACGAGAAAATTTTGTTAGTTGGAAACAAAAGCGCTATTCTAACACATGTGCTATCTTTCTCCTCAAAAGCGCTAACCTAGACTACAAAAGTGTTGCTCTACAGATACAAAAATGTGATTTCTTTAATAAATGCGCTAATCTATAGGACAAAAGCACTAACCTAGAAGACAAAAGTGCTAATCGACGATGCTAATGCATATATTTTAAGACAAAAGCACTAACTTGAATGGCATATGCACCAACCTATGATGCAAATGTGCTAACCTATGAGCAAAAGAACTGTCAAAATTCACATATGCGTGAATTTGCATTACAAATGTGTTAATTTTACTTTTTGCGAGTTTTTTTAAAGGTATATGCGAGGTCCATGAGCCCCACGGTGGGCGCCAAAATGTGTCGACTTGAATTTCATCCTCAGAATACTACCTGCAACAAGTTAGTTTCACAAAATACCAATGGAAATGCTACAAGAAATCCAAACTCAACCAATGAAACTACATGAAATACATATGAAATAAAAATACTAATATTACCTTCATGGTTTATGTCTCATTGTGTCCTAACTCCACTGTTCCTGGTTGCAGATGGTGTGCTCTCAGACAATGCACTGATAGCTTCCAAGATGGCATATGAAGAATGGACTGATAACAGATAGTTAACTGATACTATGATATGAAATACTACATGATTATGCTAAAATGATTATGCTATATGATAATTGCTATTTTCTTCAAGATTAGAACTCATGGATGCCTAAGTTTCACAAATGATTTGCTTGAAAATGCACTTGAAGTCTAACTCTCTCTCAACTAAAGCTCTTGATTTTATAGACTTTGAGAGGATGAGATGATGTGGCTTAGATCATGGTCATGATCAGATCTACAGATTTGGATGGTTGTGAGAAAAGGTGAAGGTTGAGAGAAAGGGGGAAGGAGAAGACAAGTGTCACTCATCTCACCTTAACTGGGTTGCTGACTGAGGGAATCTAGGGATGGTTAGAGAAGATTTAGGCATGGTAGGACAAGTGGACTCAAGTCCTTCCTAAGATGTTAGGGGTGTTGGAGAGAATCTAGGAGATGGTTATGAAATATGTGTACATACACAATATTCATTAAGTTTGGAGGTTGAAGATAAATGATGAATTAATATTTAAGAAATATTAATTTCCTTAGCCATATGTTTGATGAGTTGGCAAAGGGAAGATGAAGTGGAGATGGAAGGTGAGTTGGAAAAGGGATTTAAATAATTTAGAGATTATTTAATATTTGAGACTATAGGATAGGAGAATAACTATTAAATATTAGATATTTAATTGTTTGAAGAAGATAATTAAATATTATATATTTAATTAATTAGAAGAATATGATAAATGAATTAATTAATAAAATATTGATTAATAGAAAGACATGAAAATGAATTAAGTAAATTAATCTTTTCAAATTAACTATTTAATAGAAGAATAAACATTAAATAAATATATAATATTTATTTAATTTCTCATAGCCATTTTTATGTGTATACAGCACTATCATGTAAAAGGTCATTCTATGTCCAAATGCATTCAAGCCATATCTAATCAAACACAATGAGAGTTGTCTATCTTAGTGGGTCACATTGAGGAAACCAAGGTCAACTCTAGTAAGTTGTCTATCTTATATGAATCAATATTAGTTTAGCAAATATGTCATTTTTTTATCCATTAAGTGTACCTAATCAATACAATTTTAATTTTAATATAAACCCTAACGTAACCAAGTTTATCATTAAAAAAGGGATCATGAAATTTTTGTAACCCTAAAATTTCATAATGATGCTTAGTACCCCTAGCATGTTAGTCATCACCAAGCTTTTTTATTTAAAAGGGTGAAAGGTTGAAGCTATAGAAGTTTTCTTTCATCTAGCATAGATCCCCATATCTCATCTCCATTATGCCCCAGATCCTATGTAAAGCGTATTTGATAAGACTCTAGCATAGTTATCTATCTTGGAGCTTCTTTTATATTCACCTATCCATAGGGACATATTGGATCACACCTTAATAGAATCATAAGTCCCTAGTGATACTAATCTAGATCAATTTCAATCCATAGTGGGTCAGTTATCCTCATCTTATCATCCTATGTTTAGTTTAGCAAATATGTCATTTTTTTATCCATCAAATGTACCTAATCAATACGATTATAATTTTAATCTAAACCCTAACATAACCATGTCTATCATTAAAAAAGGGACCATGAAATTTTTGTAACCCTAAAATTTAATAATGATGCTTAGTACACCAAGCTTTTGTATTTAAAAGGGTGAAAGGTTGAAGCTATAGAAGTTTTCTTTCATCTAGCATAGAGCCCCACATCTCATCTCCATTATGCCTCAGATCCTTTGTAAAGCATTCCTGATAAGACCCAAGGAAGATCAGTAAAATAACCATCATTGAGCAACACTTTATGTATATATCGGGATAGCTTACCCGATCTAACAAGTCAATGATAAACATCAACATCAGAATAGCATTACCAAACATGAGGTCTTAACACCTATCTGAATAACCAATAAAAGCGGAATGACATTTTTTTTTTATTCTGATAGAACAAGTTATTATGATAACGTTCCATCGGTTGAGTTATATCGAACACAACACTTGAGATGTCTATTGAAATGACTACCAAAGGTGGAGAAGCATAATTTTGTAATGTCGATAGAGAAAAATATTCTGACATGTGTATTTGGAATATGTTATGTCGATACAAGTTTTATCGGAATCATATACAAGATCGGGATAGGACTAGAAGGCTATCCAAATGATGCGAGTTATCCCGATAAAAGAAAATAAGAGGAAATTTATCTGCAGCGACAAATTTGTCAGAATGGTGCCAAACTTAGAGGCATCAACAGAAAAGAGTTAAGCCGATGTCACACATACATAGCACAATTCAAATTTTGAAAAGACTACTCCATTGATTAGCAATTTGAAACATTTATTGTTGCACGAATGACATTCTCTGAGAATACATTTAGGAAATTTTTCGCACCAAAGTTGTAGACATTTAGGGATGAAATTGGAGTGGGTTGAGAAGAACAATAATAGCGAACAAACAAGTAAGTATCTCAACCAATTCCTTTGTGATTTCCTCAAGAAATTAGTCGAATTGCCTATAAAATGGAAAGTTCTAGTAGTTTCGAGAAGAGGCGAAGAGGGGAAACAAGTAAGGGTAAAGGGAAGAAGCATAAAAATGATGAGGCAAACATAGAAACTTGGGTAGAGGAGAGAAAACTGAGCCAAGACTTGTTAGACCAATTGCCTGGTTCTACCCCTAAACCTAAGAGGTTTGTACAATGGAAACTAGAAGACAATTATAACAATGTGGGAGATGTGTATACAACAATCAGGGGTTATGAGTTGTTTTTGTTCCATTACCATAGGCATGGCAGTCCTAAGCTGATTTGCCACCCATGGAGATTAAGCTTGGGAAAACTAGTTGTTCCCAATGTTTATGTTAATGTGATATACTGATATTGTTGGCACAAAACTATGAGCCCAAGAAGAGGGCAATTTGCAGTGGAGATGGGAAGCCCTATTTTAATGTGTCAAGAGATGCAATTTCTGAAGTTTTTGATTTGGCTGGGATTTACGAACATCTCATTATTCTTGAGGATTTGTTGAAGGAATATAAAAGGTTAGACACCACCTATACAGGATGGAGGTTGCCTCTTCATATGCTCAGTCCTAATGCACCATTGGAGGCAGAGGAAGGACTTGCCTCTCATGTGATTTTGTTCAAAAATTATTTGAAGTATAACTATTACTTAGTTGGCCAAGTCCTGGGGTTGGACACCCCAAATTTCATGAAGATTGAATCCATGGTCATTGCAGCAAATGTTCAGAGCCTGAATGGTAGAGAATTTGAATATGCTACATTTGTAGCAAGACAGCTTGATATAGGGCTCACTGCCATCAAGAAGGATTCTTCCAAAATCTACTTCCCCCATTATTCTTTGCTAATGCATATGGTGTTATTCTATGGTCAAGAGCTTGGTCTGTGGCCTGAGGAGATGAGAATAAAGCAATTTGATGATGACAATCAACCTTTGCCAGTCCAATTATGGACTTTGATATGGGATTACATATTTGTGGATCTAGTTATATTCATTCTGAAGAGTTCTTTGTAAAAAATTTATACAGGTTCTATTATCACCCGTGCAATTTTGCACTTTCAGAAGAAGTTAAGAAATTTTTGAGGCCAGCAGACTTTGGGGGGCCTGAGACAGTTCAACATAATTGGAGTGACTGGTACTATTTTTCTAATGTAACAATGATTAGAGTCTATGGTTTTGAGGAATCTCCACTTCTACTGCCCAAGACTATGCCTGACAGAGTTGCCTATTTGGAAATCATTAGGCAGATGGGAGTTTCAAATCACATGCATTTGAGTTCACATGACAAGCAAGCATTTATGCGTAGAACTTTATGTGTTTGAGAATTCACTATTACTAGGAAAGAAGGTCAAGAGCTCACATGGCATAAACTATCCCATTTCAACTTAAAGTTGGGAGCACCAAGGAGAGGCTTTGAGGTGAATATGTGCACATCCCATATATAAGGGATAACTTGATAACAAATATGGATAAGGAGGAGGCCGAATTGGCCATTGATAACCATAACAGAGAAATGGAGCCAAGGGCGAGAAAGATGTAGACAATTGATGTATCATCTTCTAGTGATGAGGGATCATTAAAAGGAGATGAGATTTCATTTGAGTAGTTCTCCAAGATGTTGATTGAAGAGCAAGTGTCCTCGGTTAGGGATCCAGATGAAGAAGTGCCCATAGAAGAGGATCCAAGGCAATTGGCTTGTAAGGATTTTGTTTCTTATGACAGTTTTGTAAAGTCTTATGAATTTAAGTCTTTCTTGTATAAAATAAAAGGTAAATCAGTTAGGGAGAGTGTTGGAGAGGTGAATGCCTCTAATAAAAACCAATTATTGATTGCTTTGAGAAGTGAAGTAGAACAAGAAATGAATCAAATGATGCCTGAGAGAGGGAGGAAATTACTTGAAGATGCAGGCGTCTTAATCTTTCCTAGAAGATATCTAAATTCAGCTCTGATATTTGATAGTTTTCTCCATGGTATTGATGCAAAACATAAGTTGTCTCTAGAAGGTGTGACCCAAGTGTACATGGGGAATGTGTACAACCCAGATGAGCACTCTATGTTAATTTGGTCTTTATATCCTCCACACAAAAGACCCATAGTGATTGATACATAGAAGGCCTTTGGGAACATAATGACTTTGAAGGTTGGAGAAACAGATCCTGTAGTTATAGCTAATCTGTGAGTGAATATTTCCAAATTGAATAAGGCACAGATTCATTTGCTGCTAAGAGAAAATGAGTCTACAAAACTTGATAACATTAGACTAAATAAAGATATTGATAATTTGAAAGAAATGTTGAAACAAAAAGAGCCACAAAAACTATTGACACAAGGTGAAATCTTGCAGCCTCAAACCAAAGATGGCAAATTGAAAGAAGAGAAACTTCATCTCCAAGCCCAATTGACAAATGTCAAAAATGAAACTCTATATGTACTCATACAAAAGAGGTTCACAAATTTAATGGTATGGATGGATAAATATTGGAATATGTACTTTAAGAATGATATTTTCATCAAGGAGCATGAGAGATTGGATGAGTGACTGCATGATTGACTTAAAGAGATTCAGGGCAAAGATGAAGCAGACCCTAAGGCTATGCAACATTGTGAACAGCTGATAAAAATTCAACAACAAAAAAATCTGAAAGCTTTGAGATCTGAGGGTGTTGATTTCCTTGGTGATGGAACAAATGAAATCCCTCCTTTGCTTGATGAAGATAGAGTTCAGAAGGAGAAAGTGGAATGGATTGGGGAATGCCAACAAGTGTTCAAGGATGCAATGAAAGTTGTCAAAGCTAAGGACATTGACAAGGTGGCAAACTACATGGAGGGCATGGTGCTGATGGAGGTGGAGGCATGAGATGTTGTTCATGACTGTGATACTCATTTCAGCGAGAAATACTTGGCACACTTAACCAAAGTGCATTTGAGCCTTACTAGATGATAACTACTTTCGTTTAAAGATTAATGTTTTAATTTGTTTCCAAAAGACTTTTTCAAAGGGTGTAACCTTGTGATGTGTTATAAGTACTTGATGTAATAATTTCAAAAAAACAAGTTGATATATGTTTTTAAGATTTTACAAGTTTTTACAAGTTCAAGTTTCAAGCAATTCTCATGTTCCAAGAACAAGACTCTTATTTTTAGAAGTAATACACATAAATCAGTTTCCTTATTTGCAAATGGTGTTGTGGATGTTTTCATTTTAAAATCATTTCTCTGTTGTTATTATCTACAATTTATAATTGTTGCTTTAAATCTCTATGTGAATAAGTTATATATGTTGTTACATGGTTGGATTATCAAGATACATATGGCATAAAAATTAAAAACATCATGAATTAATTATGTAACCATATAAGTCAAATATAATTTTATCAATAAATCAATATCAAATAGAATATAATCGCATAACTCATACATTTCAATTTCATTGATCTTCTTCATCCAACTCTTTGTCTATGTCTTTTGATCCAGATTCGACATTGTAAGGATTGGTCATATTATCATCATCATCATTGATATCAGTTTCAATAATGTCATCACCCACATGGATATCATCTTCATAAAAATTGACTCCTACATCATCATGATCTAGTTCCTATTCTTTGAAATCTTCCTTGGGCATGTCATCAACTAAGTGTTGATCCTGATCATCATCTAGATCATCTTCTAGTTCTTCGGTATCTTCTTCTTCCACCATATTATACTTTACTAGCCTTCCTCTTGGATCATTTCTAACAACAAATGACCAACCCGGTTTACCTGGAACCTCTAAGTAAAATACCTGCTCACATTGGCTTGGAAGAACATAGGGCTCATTTCCAGCTCGTTCGAATGACCTTGTATTAACCATGGTAAATCCATTATCATGTTCAATAATAGTTCTCTCAGGATCATTTTCATTCAATCATATCGTGTACCATTGGATGATGAATAGAACTAATTTAAAGGACTTAAAGTCGCACTCAAGTATATCATTCAAAATCCCATAGTATCAATTTTCTAAGACTTATGGATGTATGTTGCTTCTTAATGAAACATTAGTCACTTGAAAGACTGCAGTTTTCCCAGAATCGCAAGTTTTCTTCATGTCATCCAGCTTTTTTATTCAAAATTTATGACCATTGCACCACATAGCCTTGTGGTGTTTCACCAGTAGTATATCAAACATGTAAAAATTATTGTATCGTCAGATGATAAACATATTTATTCTTGACCAAATGTATGCAAAGAAGAAAAACTCAACATATATCATCAATAATATAATTAAAAATAATTAAACAATATGGGTGATTAAAATATTTATACGTATCTGTTTATCTCTTAAACCATATGCTAAATCAATTTCCCTTGGTGTAACATTGGAATCTCCATTAAGATGAGCTTCTTTAACCAAAGAAGCCACAAATTCCCATGTTAATGTGCGACCAAATTGTTGACATCGTTCAATCCATACCGGCATCCAATCAAGATTGTTTGTGATGTACAAATGTAATGCATCCCACTCTCTGATGCCTCAATGATGAATAGTGAGTACCAAACCGGTACTGAGAGGGGGGGTGACTCAGTACAGGCAAAAAAACTTTTCCTGAACCGGTTTGATTGCAGACTGTAAACTACTAGAAATCCCTAACACCGGTCCAAACTAAACTACTACCGGTTAAACACAGTGCAAGTGTGAAAGACATGAATCGGTCATTCTTCTTAGCTTTCCACACAACCTACTCCCTCGTTTCCACTTTGTCCTTATGCATAAACAGATATTATATCATCAGAATATAATAACTTGCTAGATACACATGATTCACCGCTTGATAGAAAACAACAAAGCATCACATGAAAAAGACATCACATATGACACACATATTTTTCACATGGAAACCCAACTAGGAAAAACCGTGGTGGGGATGAATACCCACAAGCTATTTTGAACTCTTTAGAAGTCTGCTCTATTAGAAGCCTAGTCTGGTTAAAGAATGTTACAATAGGTTCTGTTAGGAACCGATCTTGTTAGGGATCACCCGGTTAAGGGATGGCTAGAATACCCGGTTAAGGGTTAAACCCTGTTAGAGGTTACCTTGTTAAAGGATTTAATGAACTCAATGGCTTTGAGTTGCCCTGTTAAAGGATTTATAGCAAGATAGTTAAAGCTACCTGGTTAAGGGATTTTCCAACTATTGAAGTAGTTAAAGATCAACAGGTATTACAATGATCTGGTAATAGCACTCAATGCCAATGCAGATCCACTTTAGTTCCTTCCTTCTGCACACACACCATGTAGGTATCAATCCTCTTATCTAGTCTGGCAAGAATCGCATATCTCTACACTTAGATACACATACAACATTTGCCAACAACCTCAACATGAAACACAACATCCACTTTATAGAACACGGATAGGTTGGTAGCATAAACCCTAAACCCTAAACACTTAAGTTGAGCAATTGATCAGTTTAATCTTGACCATTGAGCACTTTGCATTTGAATACAATGGTCTTGAATAAATCTCAAGACATTCTCCATCGTTCATTCTTCACCGCTTCATGGAGGCGATAACCCATCACGCGTTCTCCACCATTTGCAAAGACTTTGCACATTCTTGAGGTAGATAGGATCAATCTCCTTCATGCAATATCCTTCACGTGCACGAGGCTAATGTTGCAAAATGATCTGATCTCTATTACAATGCTAACTCATCACACAATGTCATCGGTTGAATCACACAGGCTTGGAACACTTCAACCAGAAACCCTGAAGCTAAGACTACTAACCGGTAGTCCTACCACATTTCATGTACCAGTTCTCATTCTGACATACCAGTTCCGATTCACAACATCATATCGGTTCACTTGGACAAGCATACCGCTTCACTTATTGCACATATACTAGTTTACACCACCATACCAATTCTCTTTGCCAGTTTCTTAACTTCAATATACTGGTTCACTTCTTAGCATATTGACATCAATGAGAACATACAATATCATCATGTCATCATACTCTTGCACATATGCCAACAATCTCCCCCTTTGGCATTGATGACAATATACAGAGATATCACTTAGAATCACATCTTCTCCTTATTGCTCCAGATATCTTCCTCGCTTCACATCTTCTCCCCCTTTGACAACAATGTCAAAGTAGAGGCACAACCCTCCCTATTCCACTATGTTTCTCCCCCTGAGGAGTAGCATCCTTCAACACATCAATCATGAGAAAGATTGGACACTGCAATACCTGACTGATGTGGAGTACATAATTTTAGTTCACTTCTTGAAGGGGAAGCACCCCTAATTCACCTCTAAAATCGGTAAATGAAGCCTTTGGTAGAGGCTTGGTGAATATATCTGCTAACTACTCCTTACTGGAAACATGTTCCAATACAACCTCTTTGTTCTAAACCTTTTCCCTTAAGAAATGATACTTGAGTTCAAAGTGCTTGGTTATAGTATGTAAGACCAGATTCTTGGATATGTTAATTGCATTTGTATTGTCACAGAATATACTTACCAGTTCAGATACAAGAACTTTGAAGCCATTCAATACATGCTTCATCCAAATAGTTTGGGTACAGTTCATAAAAGCTACAACATACTCTGCTTCTGCTATAGACTGAGAGATACAGATCTACTTTTTGCTCATCCATGAGACTAGTCTACCAATGAGAAAGAATGCACCACCAGTTGTGCTCTTCCGGTCATCTAAATTACCAGCCCAATCAGAATCTGTGAATACTTTCAGGTTGAACTCATTATTGTATGGATACCATAACCCATAGTCAATAGTTCCCTTCAAATATCTAAGAATCCGCTTGACTACTACCAAGTGGGATTCTCTTCAACTTTGCTAAAATCGAGCGGTAATACCCACTACATGTGCAATGTCCAGTCTGCTATGCACTACATAATGCAACTTACCAATCATTGATTAGTATTCCTTCTCATTTACCAGTGCTGAGTCATCTTCTTTTGATAGTTTACAACCGGTCACCATTGGTATACCAACCGGTTTACTGTCTTCATGCCAAAGGTCTTCAACACCTCTTTGACATACTTGGACTAAGTAATACAGATTTCATCTTTCATTTGTTAAATCTGCAGTCCAATGAAGAACTTAATCTCCCCTATGAGTGACATCTCAAATTCCTTCTTCATCTCATCTGCAAAATCATGACTCATCTTGTCATCTCCTCCAAAGATGATGTCATCAACAAATACTTCACAGATCAAAATCTGATCTCCTTCTGATTTCAAATAGATATTTCTATCTTCACTTGTTCTTTCAAATCCAATCTTCACAAGATGGGAGTGCAAGCGTTCATACCATGTTCTAGGTGCCTGCTTTAGTCCATACAAGGCTTTATGAAGCCTACACACCATGTCATTATCTTCTAATAGGGCAAACCCATCTGGTTGCTCTATATACACCTCCTCTTCAAGTATTCCATTTAGGAATGCAGATTTTACTTCCATTTGGTATACCTTGAATCCTTTAAAAGTTGCATATGCAAGAAGCATACGAACTCCTTCCAATCTAGCTACTGGAGCAAAGGTTTCTCCATAACCTTCTGCTTCTTCTTGAGCATACTTTTTACACACCAATCTGGCTTTGTTTTTTATCACTGTCCCATCTTCATTCGGCTTATTTCTGAAAACCCATTTGGTACCAATGACATTTTTATGCTCTGATCTGCGTACCAAGGACCATGTACCATTCTTTTCTATCTTATCAAGTTCTTCTTCCATTGCCTTGATCCAATCTTCATCTTCATGTGCCTCTTTGAATAATTTAGGCTCAAATTCAGAGATCATACATGAGTTTTCTCTAACCTTTCTTCTTGTAAGGATTCCTGCATCCTTGCCTCCTATGATTTACTTTGGATCATGATTGATTTTGATATACCTAGGTATGTTCTTAAAAGATTCCTCTTGCTTTTCTTCTTCATCCTCATCTTCATCAGCATCAGCATCCACCGGTGTAGGAGCACAATTACTGGTACTAGGTTGATTAGCAACTGGTTCCCAAAAGGTTACTACTAGTTCATCTCCTACTTGCTCACTGCCGGTTTCTTCAGGTTTCCCAGAGTTTTCATCAACCCTAACATTGATGCTTTCAACAATTCTCTGAGTCCTATTGTTGAAGCATTTGAGAGCTTTACTTTTGATGGAATATCCTAGGAATATTCCCTCATCACATTTAGCATCAAACTTCCTCTGATGTTCACTCCTCTTGATGTAACATTTACTACCAAACACTCTAAAGTAGCTTACCACTGGTGTCTTACCAGTCCAGTACTCATAAGGAGTCTTATCCTTTCCCTTTTTGATGAGTACTTAGTTCATTGTGTAGACTGTAGTTCTCAATGCTTCTCTTCAAAAGGTGTAAGCGACCTTTCCTTGAATCAACATAGTTCTAGTCGCTTCAACCACAGTCCGGTTGTTTCTCTTTGCTAGGCCATTTTTTTGTGGAGTCCGGGGGGCAGACAGTTGCCTCTTGATGCCATTCTCTTCACAATATTTGTTAAATTATCCGGAAGTGAATTCCCCTCCTTGATCAGTTCTAAGGCATTTGATTCTTCTAACACTTTCCTTTTCTACCAGTGCTCTAAAAGCTTTGAACTTTCCAAAAGCTTTAGCTTTGTCCTTCAAGAATGTGACCCACATCATTCTTGAGCAATCATCTGTTAGAATCATAAAATACCTATCTCCCTGCACACTCCTAGTTTTCATAGGACCACACAAATTAGTATGCACAAGATCAAGTAAATTATCAGCACTAAAATATTTACCTTTGAAGGTTGAGGAAGACATTTTCCCTAGTTGACATTCTCTGCCCAAAGGATTTTCTGGTTTGCTCAGCATCGGCAGTCCTCTAACTGCCTTGATCTTACTGGCCTTTACTATGTTATCAAAGTTTACATGGTAGAGTCTCCTATGCCATATCCATCTATCATCAAACTTAGCCATAAGACATGTACTTATATTTGCATCCAGCTGAAATAAGTTACCTTTGGTCTGCATACCGGTGGCCATCAATTCACCATTCTTTCCTTTGATTTTGCACACTCTATTTTTGAATTCCAGAGTGAGTCCACTGTCATTCAGCTGGGCAACACTCAATAGATTGTGTCTGAGACCTTCCACCCAATACACATTGTCAGCACTCCTCTTTCCATTTAGAGAGATGGACCCTCTGCCTTTGACCATACATGTTGCATCATTACCAAAGCAAACCACACCACCATCATACTCTTCTAGAGATATAAACTTGCTCCGGTCACCAGTCATATGGTGAGAACAACCACTTTCAATAATCTACTCATTTGAATTATCAAAGTGGGAGACAAGAGCCTTTTTGTCTGACACATCTTCCTTGACTGCAACAAAAATAATATCTTCATTTTCTTCATCTTCTGATTCCTCATCAGTGACACCTTCATCAACTTCTACAAAACAGTTTCTCCAGTTTCCTCCTTTGAACTTCTTGAACCTTTCTGGTTTGTCCTTGTTGTCACCATTAGGATAGTTTATAGCAATGTGTCCTATCTGGTAACAAGAAAAGCATTTCAAAGGAAGCTTACCTTTGTATTTTCCGGTTCCCTTAGGAAGTCTCTTGGTAAGAAGAGCTTCAAATTCCATCAGAATCTCCTCATCATCCATTTCTTTGCTCTGTCTTGGTTCACTGCTGGTGCTTGCTTCTTTTCCTTTTATGGATGGTGCAACAGATGCTCTAAAAGTTGATTCAGTCTTTTGAATACTGCCATCAAAACTATTTAGCTCATAGGCTATCAACTTTGCAATGATGGAGTCTAGGGATACCTTAGTCTTGTCTATAGATCTCAACTCCTGAATAGTAGCAACCCTCATTGCATAGACCGGTAATAAGGCTCTCAAAACTTTGCTGACAACAGTGGAATCTTCCATTTTACCACCTGCACTCTTGATATCTCCAACAACGGTTTTGATTCATATTCCATATTGTTGAATAGTCTCACCTTCAACCATCTGCATGTCTTCAAACTTCCCTCTAAGGCTTTCTTCCTTAGCTTGTTTTACATGCTCATCACCGCCATAGATATTCTCAAGAGTATCCCATACTTCTTTGGGATTGTCTTTATCCTAGATATCAATAAACTCAATGTCAGATAAGCTATTGATTAGGGCTTCCATGATTTGCCCATTCTCCTGAATCTCTCTCTTTTGGTCATCGGTGAGAGTACCGGTAGGGATAACATAAACGTTCTCAACATAGCTCCAATGTTGAGCACCCATGCTTCTGATGTATATCTTCATTATGTCCTTCCATATTTTAAAGTTATCTTTGTTGAATTTTGGACCTTCCCTTTTCATCATTACAATAGGATCTTTCCCTCAAGCAGTTAAGCTTACAACATAGAGGACCTGGAGGATGCTCTGATACCAATTGATAACTCAATGATGACTAGTGAGTACCAAACTGATACTCAATGATGAACCACTAGTACCAAACCGATACTGAGAGGGGGGGGTGAATCAGTACAGACACAAATACAGTCAAAAATCGGTTTGACAGCAAACACTCACAATGACTGATAAACAGAGATACCGGTAAAACAGAGTGCAACCAGTAGCATCCAGTATAGCTCAATCAGTCATGAACCGGTCATTCACTAAGCTTTTCTCTTAGCTCAATACCACATTATTATAATATTCACATGCATGAACTAGTAGACTTTACCATCAAATCTTCACAACAGTGATTTTAATATGTTTTATAGACAGGCATAAAACATAGAAACTTTCATGTGCATAATAGATAGAACAAAGCATCACAAGACAAAAGCATTTCACATGACACACCTAATTTTCACGTGGAAACCCAACTGGGAAAAAACATGGTGGGGATGAATACCCACAAGCTGCTTTTTGAACTCTTTAGAAGTCCACTTTGTTAGGAGCCTTGTCCAGTTAAGAATATTACAATAGGTTCTGGTAGGAACCGATCCTGTTAGGGATCTCCCGGTTAAGGGATACCCGGTTAAGGGTTAAACCCGATAGGGTCACCTTGTTAGAGGATTTTAAGAACTCAATAGTTGAAAGGATCTCCTAAGCTTTTCTACCTTCTCGAAACTCATTAGCTTCAAGTTACCCGGTTAAGGGATTTACAGCAAGCCGGTTAAGACCACCCGATTTAAGGGATTTTGAATCAAGCCAGTTAAGGCTACCCTGTTAGGGGATTTTACAACTATTGAAGTGATTAGAGATCAACAGGTATTACAATGATCTATTAACAGCACTTAATACTAATACAGATCCGTTTAGGCTCCTCTTTTCCTTCTGCACATACACTTTGCAGGTATCTCTTCTCTCCTATGGTCTGGCAAGAAACTTGTATCACTTTCATTGGATACACACTCACAACTTTTGCCAACAACATCAAACAAAAACCTAACATCGATCTTATAGGGAACACACAGGTCAGTAGCAAAAACCTTAAACCCTAAACCTGTTAGGTTGAGCAATTCAAATGGTTCGATCCTAACCGTTGAAACATACTGCATTAAATGCACCAGTCTTGAGTCGATCTCAAGACATTCTCCATCGTCCATTATCCACCGTTTTCATGGCGGCTGATAACCCATCACGCGTTATCACCATTTGATAGACTTCGCACATTCCCGAGGTAGATAGGAATAGTCTTCTTTATGCAAGATCCTTCACGTGCACAGAGCTTACGTGGAAACACAATCTGTCCTCCATCATACTGCTAACTCATCACACAAAGATCACCGATTGAGTCACATAGACTTGAGATACTCCAACCGGAAACCCCGAAGTGGAAGTTGTCTTACCAACCAGTAGTCATACAGTGCTTCCATGTGCCAGTTCCCATAACTGCATGCCGGTTCACTTTGAACAAATGTGTCGCTTCACTTTGGCATATACCAGTTCACACATATGTCGATACATCTTTCTTCACTTATCTCATGTGCTGGTTCACACTATGTCTCATATTGACATCAATGACAACATACAATATCATTATGTCTTCATGCCAGTTTACACAAGGCTCATGTCGGTTCACATAATGCCAACACAAACTGGGACTGAGAGGGGGGGGTGAATCAGTACAGGCACAAAAACTTTTCCTAAACCGGTTTGATTGCAGGTTGTAAACTACTGGCAATCCCTCACACCGGTCCAAACTAGACTACTACCAGTTAAACACAGTGCAACTGTGAAAGACATGAACCAGTCATTCTTCTTAGCTTTCCAAACAACCTACTCCCTCATTTCCACTTTGTCCTTATGCATAAACAGATAATCTATCATCAGAAATATAATAACTTGCTAGATCAATATGATTCACCGCTTGATAGAAAACAACAAAGCATCACATGAAAAAGACATCATATATGACACACATATTTTTCACATGGAAACCCAACTGGGAAAAACCATGGTGGGGATGAATACCCACGAGCTCTTTTGAACTCTTTAGAAATTTGCACTGTTAGAAGCCTAGTCCGGTTAAAGAATGTTACAACAGGTTCTGTTAGGAACCGATCCTATTAGGGATCACCCAGTTAAGGGATGGCTAGAATACCCAGTTAAGGGTTAAACCCTGTTAGAGGTTACCTTGTTAAAGGATTTTATGAACTCAATGGCTTTAAGTCACCCTATTAAAGGATTTACAGCAAGCTGGTTAAAGCTACCCGGTTAAGGGATTTTCCAACTATTGAAGTAGTTAAAGATCAACAGGTGTATACGGTGAAAATGGATAAAACAATGTTGAAAGACTAAATGAATTCAACCACAAAACCCTAGCCTAACAACAACAAAGATCCACCATAACATATGAAGATTACCTAAGACAATGCAAATCAAATGAAATCACAAAGATTATACCATCACATGTCCAATAGGTTTTGGATCTCCATTCTTCCTATCTCCATTGATCTTGCTTGATATATTTGCTCTCAGATTTTATGTGCATAAGAGCTCAACAAAGAACGGAAATGTGGTTGCAAGTAGGATTGCATATGCAAGTTCAAAAGCGTAGTGCAGTCAATTGATCAAGTAGTCAGTTAGTTAGGGTTTGATAATGAAGGAAGCATCTTCTTATATAGAAGACACTATAAGAAATGGAGGGATAAGATTAAGAGGTGTAAAAGAGGTCGGCTATGATTAGAGGGTAGGTAAAAGAAATATTAAAATAATAAGAGGGTAGGTAGTGTATGAATTAAGAGATGAATGACATGTGTCATAGGTAGAAAAGGCTAATGAATTAATTAAATAAATAAAGATTCATTTAATTAATAGAAGAAGTGGGATCAATTAAATAAATAAGATATTTATTTAATTTAGGAAAAAGGATAATTTAAATAAATAAAGGTATTTATTTAAATGAGAAATAAGGCTAGAAGAGGATAAATGAATTAATTAAATAAATAAGGATTTATTTAATCAATAGAAGAATTAGGCTCAAATAATTAATTAAATTAAATATTTATTTAATTAGACATGAAAATTTTAGGTGTCTACATTTTGCCCCTCTTTGAGACAATGTAGCTTGTCGCATTGTTTCAAAGAAGATAATATGAACTGATACAAAGTTGCCCCAAGATGGGAATGATATGCCCCCTTGAGAGATTGGATGAAAATGTCTGAAAAGATCACAGACAATCTCTTGATAAGAAAGAAAAGCTAGAATGGATTGACCGAATGGAGTGACAGAGTCACGGGATAAAGAAGACTGACTCGGGAAATGAGGGCTAGGGCTAGGGCTAGGGAAATCTATAAAATAGACCACGAGGGGAATACATCCTCATTGGCATCCACACATCCAAGAGATCAGAGTGCAGAGAGAGAATAGAGCAGCAGCAGTCAACAGTGATGGCATTGGTGCATAGATTTGATCCCATTCGCTGATTTTAGAGGCCAGCAGATGCAGGAGAGCCGGTAAGTACCGCAAAACCTCCTTGTACTTTGTCACAATAAATGTTGTTATAAATGCATGTTAGGTAGGGTAGTATGTCTTCAAGGCCGAATCGGGAGTTTTGTGATGAACATATGTTGTCGATTGGATAAGCTGCTGAGAGGATACACTCAAGTAGGTCCTCTAGGGAAGACTAGGATAGCAGATAGGGCTAGGATTGACAAATCTGTGATAGAACATACGCTGCCAATTAGGAAACTACTCAAGAGGATACACTCAAGTATAGCCCTAGGATAGGATAGATCAAGGCACTTTGTGATGAACAGGGAATGCCAGAACATAGTACTTTGTGATGAACAGGGAGTACCAATAGGTGCAGCACTTTGTGATGAACAGTGAGTGCAAATATGAGCAGCATTTTGTGATGAACAGGGAGTGCAAAACTCATAGTACTTTGTGATGAACAAGGAGTACCACTAGGATAGATAGCAACACTTTGTGATGAACAGTGATTGTCACTGGGATAGATAGCAACACTTTGTGATGAATAGTGATTGTCACTAGGATAGAAGCAAAACTTTGTGATGAACAGTGAGTGTCACTTTGACTGACATGATTGCTTTGCTTGACTGTAGGAGTATTTACCTATGCTAGAGTCATGAGAGAGATTCCTATCAACACAGAGATTACAACCAGAGCTGACATTCGAGGATCGAGCTGCTATTGAGGCTATGGATCTGAGATACATCTTGTATGTGCCTGAGTTTTAGTCAAACATGGGGTTGCTGACTACACTGGCTGAGAGGAGGCACTCAGAGACTTGTACATTTCATTTGCCGATGGGTGAGATGACAGTCACCTTGGAGGATGTATATAGGATTCTGTGGATACCAATCGATGGGGAGCTGATACCCTATGATCGAGATGGAGATAGGGAGGCCCTGACACGAGTGTTTCAGGATCCAGGCCTAGAGATGAGGGTAGGACACGTGGCATGGGATACCATGACAGCGATAGGACTAGCACTACCAGCAATGCTAGGAGGAGTGATCAATGGGTTCCTGTGTCTGGATAGGGTGACATGAGGATTGGCAGTGTATCCATATGTATTTTGGCATCATTGTATCATGACACTTATGATTTTTGATATATACATGAGATGATTCATCCTTGCGGCAGCTATATGCATGTGTACCTATGTGATGTTTCTATGTGATGCATATATCTATGTGATGCTTATGATATGGATACAAATATGTACATGATGGAATGTAATATATTTTTGTTCTTTTATGTTTTATATGTTATGCAAATGCAAATGTGATTGTATGAAATGCAGATGAATATGATAATGCAAAGAACTATTTACATGATGAAAATGTAAAATGTGCTAACATGTGTTGTGTGCAGGATGTGATGTGATTGTGATATCTATATGTATGTATGAAATGCTTAATATGTGATAATGCAGGTGCAACTACATGAAATGCAAATATTTTTGGTGTGTCATTATACTCAGTCGTGTGATAGCAGGCTACATGAACTCAAGAAGGATGATGGAGGTCAATCAAGAAAGGGGGATGGAAGATAGAAGATATGAAAGTGAAAGAGCTTCTTGTGCATTATCATCATTGAGCTTTATTATGGCAAAATAGGTTATGACAATCGAGGCATATGTTTGACCCAGAAAGTCATTGTACCTGTTTGCATGGAGATAAGATAGTCTCAAACAAGGAATGTCCCAATTCATACTAGACTCACAGTGTCCTCATATCCTTGGACAAGTCATAGCATTACTAAGAGACAATCCACAGACAGCAAAAGAAAAATAGGTGACGATACCCCATCCTCGCCTTTCTAGTCAAAGACATCCTGGAGATAGAATCTCTAGTCAGAGACATCCCAGAAAAGCTAAAAAACATGTCACCAAAAAGATAAAATCAAAAGAAAACCAAGACTCGACACCAACATCCACTGTAGTCCTCAAGTTTAGTGTCTCTTGTCACTTGTATAAGTCTTATTTGATTGTGGTCACAATGTTTACTTTCACAAAAAGGATAGACAGCACTAAACCATAATGTTGTCTGAGTCTGTTGAACAATTTGATTTATCGAAGCCCATTGTTGTTGTTGTGTCTCATCTGAAACTGACTGAATCCATGAAACTAATTTTTTTTTGCGGAGAAGGTGAAACTTTATTGCAGATTATGATGCAAATGTTGTTTTATTGCGGATTATGCGCGTATAGACTAAAGAAAAGTGGAAGAAACTGTACTCCTCGAAACATGTGATGTTCTTAGTTCCACACCCATTACTAGACGTAGGATTTGCCTTAACCACAAATATGAGCTGATTTATTATGGATTGAAATGAGCAAAAAGGGGGTTTATTATGAATGGCTAACCAATCTTGGGTAGATCAATAACAAGCCATGATGGTAATGGGTAAGTTCATTATGGATAGAAAGGTTGTGAGTGTGTGCAAAGTGAAGAATGAAGGAAATGGAATCCTGAAGGAGGGAGGAGCAATGTCTCTACACATGGCGTCGGTGACCCAGTTTTCACCATGGCACTTGCCCAGGGCGCCACCGAAGTGGTTTTCACCATTGGACGAAATATTTTTTTCTTTACTTTTTTTTTTTTTTTTTTTTGTTGTCACACGACGCCTGTTTGTCAGGTTTTCCCCAAGTAACGATTTTTTATTTTTTGTGATTTTTTTGTATTTTTTATTTTATTTTTTATTTTTTTGTATTTCGAATTAGGATACTCTGAAGAGCTATGTGTAAAACCTACGAAGGTGCATGTTGTTGATAGGATCTTCCAAAGGTTCACCCTCTATGGTTGAGAGCTGATATGCACCAGATCCATATGTTGCTGTGATGATGTAAGGACCAAGCCAGTTTGGTTCGAACTTGCCCTTCTTCTCTCTATCTTGCTGATTTTTAGGATTTTCTCTGAGATCCAAGTCACCTACCTCCAATGTGTGAGGCTTGACTTTATGATTGTAGCTGCGACTCATTCATTGTTGATAAGCCTTGAGATGATTAAAAGCAGTTTGTCTTCGTTCATCCAATAGTTCAAGTTCTTGTAAGTGAGAGACCTTGTAGTCTTCATCACTGATAATGTTTTGCAAAGAGACTCGTAAAGAGGGTAACTCAACCTCAATAGGCAAGATAGCTTCAGTGCCATACACAAGTGAATAGGGTGTAGCTCCTATAGGTGTGCGGATGCTTGTGCGGTAGGCCCAAAGTGCGGGATTAAGTTGGATATGCCAATTACGGCCAGCATCGTCGACTATCTTTTTTAATATTTTAAGGATTGTTTTATTAGACGCCTCATCTTGACCATTACCTTCGGGGTAATATGGTGTGGAGAAACGATGGGAAATATGGAAGCGGTCACAGAGTTCACGAACATCCTGATTTTTGAAGGGACGCCCATTATCGGTGATAATGGAAACAGGAATACCGTATCGACAAATGATATAGTTGAGAATGAATGTAGAAATTTGTTTTCTAGTGACTTGTGTGAGAGGCACAGCTTCGATCCATTTTGTGAAATACTCTATGGCAGTGATTATGAATTTATGACCGTTGGAAGATGCAGGGTGAATCTTGCCTATGAGATCGAGTCCCCACTGACAAAAGGGCCAAGGAGTCGCAATTGGTTGAAGTTCCTGCGCTGGCGCATGGATGAGGTCTCCATGAAGTTGACATTTCTTACATTTCCTGACAAACTGATATGAATCTTTTTCTATACTGGGCCAATAATATCCAATCCTAATAAGTTTCTTGGCTAAGGTAGGACCACTTGAATGTGGACCACATATCCCTTCATGTAACGCAATCTGAGCTTCGTCACTTTCCAAACATCTAAGAAGAGTGCCATTTAGACCTCGACAGTATAAGACATCTGCTAAAATGATGTATCAAGAATATTGGCGAATGAAAGTGCGACGTTGGTTATTGGATAGGTCAGGAGGAAGGGTATTATCACGAAGGTATGTGAAGATGGAACCATAGAACTAGGACTCAAGACTGACGACACGTATTATCTCAGTAGGAGTGATTTCATATGAAGGAACCAAAAGGTTATTCACCAAGAACTCATAGCGGGTCTCATTCAGAGGTAGATCGATTAGTGAAGCAATTGTAGCCATGGCATCTGCAGCTTGATTCTGCTCTCTTGGTATCTGCTCAAAGTCTATCTTTGTGAAATGTTGTTTTAGGTCATCCACCATTCTTTTGTAAGGCATTAATTTCTCATCCTTTGTTTGGTAGTCATCAGTTTCTTAATGAATCACAAGTTGAGAGTCCCCAAAAACACGAAGTTCCTGGATCTTCCACTGAACTGCCATCCGTAATCCAATTGTTAATGTCTCATATTCCGCTATGTTATTAGTGCAGGGAAATGATAACCTATATGATTTTGGTATAGAATCCCCTTGAGGAGTTATGAAGAGGATACCAGCTCCTACCCCATGCTGTGTGTATGAGCCGTCAAAGTATAGTTGCCATAGCTTTGCATGTGACACTGTTAAGATGGATTCATCTGGAAATTCTTAAATTAGAGGAACATCATCTATCATTGGGGCATCTACTAACTGATCTGCGATGGCTTGTCCTTTTATTTCTTTTCTGTCCACATACTCGATGTCAAATTCACTCAGGATCATCACCCATTTGGCTAGTCGCCCAGTAAGTTTTGCTTTATTGAGATGGTATTTCAATGGATCAATCCTTGCAACCAACTTAGTCTTATGAGTTAGCATGTAATTTCATAATTTCTGTGAAGCAAAGACCACAGCGAGACATGCACGCTCAATTGGTGTGTAATTTAGCTCATATCCCACCAATGTGCGACTGATATAGTATACTGCCTTTTCTTTACCCTCAGCAACCTGTTGTGCTAAGAGTGCCCCCAATGTTGTTGAAGTAGCTGATATGTATAGTAATAGAGGTTGATCTAGAATTGGTGGCATCAAAACTGGCGGATTCAGAAGATAATCTTTGAGTATCTGGAAACCCTGTTGACAGTTATCATCCCATTTGAATTTGATGTTTTTATGTAGCAAGTGCTGAAAAGGATTACACTTATCTGCAAGTTGTGCTATGAATCTTCGTATGGATTGGAGTCTCCCTTGCAAAGATCGAAGTTGACTGATATTTCACGGTGGTTGCATCTCTAAGATGGCCTTGACTTTTGTTGGATCAACTTCAATTCCTTTTTTTGAGACAATGAATCCCAGGAGCTTCCCGGGGGTCACTCCAAAGACACATTTCTTGGGGTTTAATCTTACTTTATACTTTTCCAACCGATCAAAGATGACTGAAAGTATGTCCAAATGTGTATCTCTATCTATTGATTTTCCCAAGAGGTCGTCAACATAATCTTCCACAGTTACATGCATGAGATCATGAAAGATAGTAGTCATGGCCCTTTGATATGTAGCGCCTACATTTTTTAGCCCAAAGGGCATGACATTCCAACAGAAAGTTCCCCAAGGACAAGTGAATGTTGTTTTGTGCTAGTCCTCAGATGCGATTTTTATTTGATTGTAACCAGAGAATCCATCTGTAATGCCCCTACCCTAGTCGGCCTTGTAAAACTGTTTTGACCTTGGTTGACTTCCTATGTGGCATTCTTGAATGGTTAAATTTACGTTATGTAATTTTGTAGATTAGATAATATGAATATTGTGCATACCTGATTATTGTGCTTTCACATCGATTCTTGTGTAAGTTTAATGGTTTCCCTAATTCTTATTATAAATCTCGAGCTAACACCTTCATTGAAAATGTATATATATGTATGCTTGCATGACTCATGGTTGCACGAGATTGTAGGTACAATTCCGCATGGATGCAAGGTTCGACTACCATCTGAATTCACAGGTTTGAGTGCTCTTCATTAACCCTTAGAAATTGGATTAGGAGGTCGGGAGACCCTCATTTAACCCTAGTCGTGCTCGTGTGAGCGTGGTCAATCGTCTGTTTGCTTGGCCTTCATGGATTGCGTGTTTTGTGATTTGGTAAATTGAGTAATTATCCTTTTTATTTAATTTGTTAAATGTGTGTTTATGCATAAAAATAAGTAAATTAAGGGACTAGATTAAATAGACTCCCTTTATGTGATTAGTCGTTATTTAGAATTGTTCAATTTAAACTTGTAGCTAGTTTAATTAAATGATTAGTTTTAATTGATTAATTTATTTAGTTATGATTGTGGAAAGGAAAGATTTAAATTAATTTTAAATAAAATTAATTTAATCTCTTGCCCTTTTATAAAAAAAATAGAAAGGTTGTTTTCTTTTAGTTTATTAAGAAAATCAATTTAATTAGAAAAGCAAGATTAAAATATATGATATTGTTTTAAAATAAAAGAATTATAAAAAATAATAATAAATAAATAAAGCAATATATTTTACCCTCATATAATCTTAAAAAAAAAAATGCTAAGTTGTGTTATTAAAAAAAAAAAAAAAAAATTAGAAATTACATGAGGGAGAGAAAAGCATTTTTTTTATTTAGTTAAAACAAATAAAACAAAATGCTTTTTTGAAATATTTTAATTATTGGAAAATATTTTTTGGGGGAAAACCTAAAAAGAGTTTAGGTTTCATATATTTTTTTTTTTCAAAATTATTTTAGGGGGAAGTTCACAGGAAGGAGCCGACAGTCTGTGGGAAGAAGAAATTTTTATGCATGTTGGGGAAATAAGGATCTGGAGCTTGGAGGTTGGGCTCTGCAACAAAACTCTTCCAGGAAATGCGAATGGAGGTAGGGTTTTGATTATTTCCTTGCTTGCCAAAGAATCTTACTGTTTGGCTTTGAAAGAACAGTGTTGGTTAATGAAAAATCTTACAAATTAATTTTATATTTATGTTGGATTTGGGGATTTAAAAACTATGCACTTTGCTTGAAAAAAAAAATATTGATTATTTGAATGGTTATTTACAATAGATTTGTTAATTTAGTAATCCATGGAGATGAGATTTTTAATAATCTCTATTTTATTTTAAGAGATTTCATAAATCTCTGTGTTCATTTCTATTTTTTTTTTAAATAAAATAATGCAGAGTGTTGAAGATGAGATTTTTAATAATCTCTATTTTATTTTAAGAGATTTCATAAATCTTTGTGTTCATTTCTATTTTTTTAAAAATATAATAATGCAGAGTGCTGGAGATGAGATTTTTAATAATCTCTATTTTATTTTAAGAGATTTCATAAATCTTTGTGTTCATTTCTATTTTATTTTTTTTAAATAAAATAATGCAGAGTGCTGAAGATGAGATTTTTAATAATCTCTATTTTATTTTAAGAGATTTCATAAATCTCTGTGTTCATTTCTATTTTTAAAAAACTAAAATAATGCAGAGTGCTGGAGATGAGATTTTTAATAATCTCTATTTTATTTTAAGAGATTTCATAAATCTCTGTGTTCATTTCTTCTTCTTTTTTTAAATAAAAATAATGCAGAGTGTTGGAGATGAGATTTTTAATAAGTGTTCATTTATATTTTTATTTTTTTTAAATAAAATAATGCAGAGTGCTGGAGATGAGATTTTTAATAATCTCTATTTTATTTTATGAGATTTCATAAATCTCTGTGTTCATTTTTAAAAAAAATAAAAATAATAATGCAGAGTGTTGGAGATGAGATTTTTAATAATCTCTATTTTATTTTAAGAGATTTCATAAATCTCGGTGTTCATTTCTTTTTTTTTTTAAATAATAATAATAATAATTTAATATTAAATTAATAAGCAAATTTGGATGAAGTTTAATTAATTAAATTCAAGTTTTTTTTATTTTATATATTATTTAATTTTAGATTATTAAATAATACTTGGATTTTAGATAATTGATATTTAGGTAATCCATACTTGATTTCATGTTATTAAATAGATATTGATCGTGCCCAATTCTGGATAATATATATTATTAACATAGATTAAGTATTAATTGTGGATTAATGTGGATTTTAAATAAAAGTTAATTTAGAAAATCCATAAACTTGATCGACTTTAATAGTTAAATCAATATGGTAAACGAATGCCACTGCCGGTTAATGCCTATGCAGATTTAAATTTCTATATTCGATTTTGGTTATGTAATGGTAAGACTTGATATGCTTGTTAGGACCCTGTCGTCTGGTGGGTCTGTGGTTGGCCATAGGGGGTCAAGTCCCTAGTTAGGGTACCGTCAGACAAGAGACCTTTGAAATTGCTTTAGATGTGATCAGTTGGATCCGCTTCTATGAAAGGATCATTTATGTATTTATTGTCCGAGTGGTCATTGTATAGTGGTTGTGTTCGCCTATAAGGCAGAGATGTAAATGACATGAAACTTATGTAATCTTAACTATATTAATTGTCAGAGGGGTCTTGCAGTTGAGCAGACCCGAAGATGTAGCCCTCTAGGGGTGAACTCCGAGATCATTTTTGTGTTATGTGATGCTTTTGTCTCTCATGTTTCTTAGTTAGAGCTAACACGTATGGTTCCATTTTGCAAGTGTATAATGGGGATTTAATGAAGTTAACTCTTGAACGCATGAATATAGTCATCTTGTTAAATGTAGTAATTAGGGTCATAAAATATTGTAAATATGATTATGGAAAGTATTTTGTTAATGTTAATGAAAAGAAGTAAGCATGGAAAGAAACTCGCTAGGTTACAATTATTGGATTAACTTGTTATAAAGCTTGTAATTTGAACGTATTGAATGGGTAACAAATATTGGATTAACTGTCATAATATCTAAATTGAAATCTAATGGATGAACCTCATTTGGCTACTTACCGTATTATCTTAATAAATGGACATCGTCATGTTAGCTATATTTCACTAAATTGGATGAATTTATTTAGTTGTTTACGTTTTATTCTAAACAAATAATCCTCACCAAATTAGTTTTATAATTGGATGAACTCAATTGGTTACCCACATTTTAACCTTTATAAATGAACTTCATCATAATAGCTATAATTGAACTAAAATGGGAGAATTCATTTAGTTGTGTATATCTTAATCTTAGCAAATGTGTTTCTTCATATTAACTTTATTTTAACTAAAATGAGTGTACTCATTAAGTTACCTATATCTTAACCCCGATGGAGGATCTTCATTTGGCTATTTACATTTTATCCTCTATAAATGAACTATGATTTAATAGTTGGTTATGTTTAAACCCTAATGAATGAACTTCATTTCGTTGGTTTACATCTTAATCCTTGATGAATGAATTTCACCTTATTAGCCATATTTTAACTATAAAGGATGATCTTATTTGGTCGGTTATTTTTAAACCTAAATAAATGAACCTCGATATATTAGTTACATTGTATCTAAATGGATGGACTCATCAAGTTAACCATACTTAAACCTTAATGGGCGAATTCTTAAGTTAACTATATTTTAACTTCATTGGGTAAAATCCCTCTTGATAGCCGCTTATGCGACCATAATAGATGAACGCTTCATAATCTCTATAATGTTAATTCACTGAACAAATTATATCCATGTTCCAAGTAATAACATGTAACTAAGTTATCCAGTTTAATTGGATCCATTGTAGTGAGTTGAGTTAGGTGTTAAGTTATGTAATCATGTTGGGAAACTCCTTAGGTTCATTTAGTCTTCCGTTGTGTTATCTAAGCATTAGATAACTCTAATGCATCTTAATGTTGTGACTTAATATTAACACTCTTATTATTATTATAAAAAAAAAATATTTACACTCCATTTGAGTGTTTTACCTTTAACCCTTTGGGGTTTCCTGGTGGGGCATTACACCATCCATCAAGGAATACATCGCATGACCTACTGTGAGATCGACAATCAAGTCAATATTTGGTAATGGAAAATCATCCTTAGGACAAGCTTTGTTGATGTCTCTAAAATCTGTACATATTCTGATACTACGATCTGGTTTACTAACAAGCACTAAGTTGGAGATCCATTCGGGATAATCAATTGGGTGTATGAATCCGACATCCAATAATTTCTCAAGCTCTGCTTTGACTAATAATGTGACTTGTGGATGCATCTTTCTTAATTTCTGTTTCACTGGTTTTGCCCCCAGTTTAACTGTCAAATGGTGCATTACCAAATCCATATCCAATCCAGGCATATCAGCGTATGACCATGCAAAGTTGATTTGTCATTCTGTGAAGAAACTTATGAATTTTGACCTTTCTGGCTCTGTCAAAGATTGAGCCAGGAATATGTTGTGTGGAACTTCCTCTGTGCCAATGTTTGTTTTGATAGTCTCCTCTACCAACATGGATGACTTTTCCTCATATGATGCTAGGAGAATGTCGAGCCTTCCATCTTCGGGTGCCTCAGAGAGGTTTTTGCCCTCAGATACGTCCTTTCTTTTTAGTTTTTTGGGGTCAGACAGCACCACAGCGTGGTTTTCGCCATAAGACCCTTGATTTGTTTTTAATTTTATATTTTTGCGATTGGAAGGTCCGACACCCTCACCAAAATATGCCACGCTATTGAGTTCTATAGTGTGTCCCGCTTTATGGTCCCTAAGGGGAAGATCATCTCGTATGCCAAGATAGTCAATAAAAGCTTCATCATTTTGGAATGTGTCAAACTGTGTAGGTCCTTCATGGTCCCAATCAATGAGTTGGTGGTGAACAAGGGGAAGACCTTTGATGTCTTCGAAGTTAGCAGGGCTAAGAGTGAAGATGCAGTTATATTCAGGTATGTCAAGGTAGTTATCTAGGTCATCATTGGCACTCTCCTCATCAATCTCGATCATGAATGAATCCAAATTATCATCACTAATAGCGCATTCTGGGACAAGTGTTCTGATTCTATGTGATTTCAACCTAAGACCTAGAGGCAAGGACTGTATGGGATCCTCCGGGGTTGTTTCTTGACCAACTTTGAATTTTTCATAAAATTCCTCTTCTTTTGTGGGTTCATCTGGCTCTCTGAATGTCTCGGTGAGCTCGTAGTGTCTAAACCCCATTCCCATTCGTTGGAGTCTGTGGAATAGCGATTCTCTTGTTGAATTTTGGCAGCTTTGATTTGTAATGTTTCTTCTGTCCTTTGAGTGTGGACCTTAGAAGTCATGAAACCAAGTCCCTTTGAGTGTTCCCTTTTGAATGTCAATTCAGGTTGTAAAGGTTCAATGATGCCTTCTTTTCTTAAGCCAAGAGGGCTTTTGCCATCATACCCAATTTTTTGTAGAATCTTGAACCCTTTGCCATACTTCTCATATGGTATGCTAATGTGATCTTGTGTATCATTTTCAAGGTCTTTGTAAAGCATTTTGTATAAGTCTTCCTCTTCCAGTTCACCCCATCTTTGAAAGATAGTAGGGTCCCATTTGAGTATAATGATAGATACCTACTTATTAGGATGTGGTCTTCCATATTCTTTTGGTGAACTCATGACTTGTTGTAAGTACATGGTTTGATTCAAAGTGTATTCACCCATACCCTTGTCCTGGAATTTCCCTTTAAGCTCACCTTGTTTTGATGTCGAAGGTTTTAATGACTCAGGATTAATGTATGCAGAAGAAGGAACAGCTTCCCTATTACTTGGAATGATTGTCTCAGTTTTCAATCTCAAGTTATTGCAGTATATGAATGGATTAGGATCTCCATTAACTATTGTTTCAACTCCATTGTGGGGAAACTTAATGCATTGGTGATATGTAGATGGGACTATCCTCATTTCATGAATCCAAGGACGTCCTAGTAATATATTTTATGTGAAATCTAGGTCTAGGACTTGACAAACCACATCCTTTGTAACTGGCCCAACTCTGAGAGGTAAGGTGACTGTGCCTTTGGATGAACGCTCTTCATCATCATATGCCTTGATGGTAATTTTGTTTGTAGAATTCACAGCTTTATCAGAATATCCCAATTGTTTAATGGTGCTCAATGTACAAATGTTTAGACCTGCTCCTCCATCTATCAGGACTCGTTTTATTTGATGTTTGTGTATGAAGGCTTCAATATGTAATGGTGCATTATGTGGCTTCACTTATGGAGGCGTCATCGGCTTCTGTGAATGTAAGGAAGTGTGGAATGGAAAGGTATCCCACCATGGCTTGAAACTGGTCCACGTTTAGATCAGTAGGGATAGCCGTGTCTCTCATGATTTTGTCAAGAATAGCTTTATGTGCGGGGGATATGTGTAAGAGCTCAAGGATGGAGATGAGCGCAAGTGTCTTCCCTAACTATTCTACAAGGTCATATTTAGGCTTGGTTGATGAGGAAGTAGTGTTTTTGGTTGGAGCACCTTGCAAAGTGAATTTACCTTGACGGGTTGTAACATGACATTCAGAGGTAGGTTCAGAAGAAGATCCAATGCCTTTTAGGACAATTTTGGATCTTTGGGTAGAATTTTCAGGCGTTTTGTCCTTGATGATAATGGTAGAGACATAATTGTCCATCGAGATGTGATTAATAGTTGAATCATAGTTATAAGATTCTCTAGTATAGTTGGTCTGGTCATCTGTGGCTACAGATTTTTCCTTGTCATGTTTTGGGAATGGTTCCTTAAACATCTCATGTTCTTGCTTGGATGAGTGTCCCTCGATCTCAATGTCACCTCTATCAATGAGATCTTGTATGATGTTTTTTAGTCGATGGCAATTTCCTGTCTTATGACCTTTGCTCTTATGAAATTCACAATACTCATCATCATTCCACCAATTTGGTTTGACCTTTGGTTCATATGGAGGAAAATCTAGAATGGTGATTACTTTGTTTGCCACTAGCTTCTTGAAAACTGACTCAAGTGGTTCTCCCAATGGGGTGTACTTCCTTTGTAATCTGGAAGTTGTTTGAGTATTCACTTGATTGTTTGTAAAGCTTGATCCCAAAAAAATGATTTTGGGTCGCACTGTATTGGCATCCACAACACCATCATTGATTGTGTTCTTGTTTTTTTTCCAAAATCTTGGCTTATCTTTTCCTTTAAAGTCATCTTTGTTTTCTTTGAATATTTTAATGACTCCTTGTTCAATTAGGACCTTCTCTGTTGCTAAGCCTTTTTCAATGATGTCCTTGAACGTGGACAAACAAGCTTTCCTTAAGTCATAACCAATGTCTTTGTTAACATTCTGAGTGAACATTTCTACCATTTGTTTCTATGGAATTTAACAAGAGCATCTGCTGGCTAAATTCCTCCATCTTTGTAAAAATGATGAAAAAGATTCTCCATCCTTTTGTTTGGTATTGCACAAGGTAGTCACCGATATGTCTGTCTCTATGTTGTATGAGAAATGTTGGATAAATACCTCTGCTAGATCACCCCATGACTTAATTCCAGGTGGAAGTTGGGAGAACCATTCCATAGCTTGATCACCTAAGCTCTGTGGGAATAATCTCATCAAATATGTCTCTTCTGCTGCTACCTCAATGCAAGCTATGAAAAATTGTCTTATATGTGCCTTAGGATCCCCTTTTCCTCTGTACTTATCAAACTTAGGTGTCACAAAGTGTGTAGGAAATTGAGGCATTGGAATGCTCTTGTCAAATGGATAGGGACATATGTCTCTCATTGTGTAAGTTGGCTTTGGTGTGTTTATGTCCTCCATTTTCTTTTGTAAGTCCCTAATTTGTTGCTCCAAATTGTTCTTCGGTGGAGACCAACTTCTTGGACCATACCCCATGCTTGAGGCACCAATTGGAGGAGGAGCATGTTGCATATATGGATGATATTGATCATACACATGCTCATATGGAGGAGGTCTATAATGATGCTACGTATAAGGACCACTTGGTATAGAGTCATGATGAGGAATGGAATATTTGTTTTGTCCATGTATACCATACTCTATAGGCATGTCATGAGTTTGTTCTAGTGTGTTTCCCCCAAATTTTACGTGAGGTTTCCTTGTGTCCAAATTTTGAGCATGCCTTTGAATATCCAATTGCTTTGGTGGTTGATCCTTAGCATTGGTATGTGATTGAGCATATTTTTCTGCATAAGACCTCCATAATGGTCTACGAAGGTGAGTATCATATGCTTGACCATGTGTGTATGGGACCTCTGGTTTTTGAAACAAAGATGATGGTGATTCAAGCACCATATGTGGTCCTCTATTGCCTCCACTATTAGGCCTCCTTTGATCCATGTTGAGGTGAGGTTGTTGCAAAGGTTGATTTTCCATTATTTGAGACATGTCAAAATCATGGGGGATCTTGGTTCCACTTTGTGCCATCACTTGTAGAAAATACTGTCTATCTCTCCTCATTATTTCCTCAACCAATCGATTGAAATGAGGATTCATAATGGTGTCTTCCACTTCTGCTGAATGTACTGAGAAGTTGTCCATATTGTCATTGTGTGTATCATTGTTGTTTGTAGTGGCCATGTTCTCAACATTTGGAATGTTTCTATAGGCATCCATGTCAGGTAATGTAGTATGATCAGAATTAAAAAAAATATCATTGTCATATTCATAGGAACTCATGTTTGCGGACTCTTGAGCCTCTTTAGCTTCTCTCCTAGATTTTTGGTAATGGGTTTCAACCATGAACTAGGTCTTGACCAAGATGTGTGAGACTAGATGAAAAATGGAAAGAGTATGGAAGACTAAGAGTTGGATGGAATGTAAATGAATCTGAGGTGTACTTTGCAATGTCCAAAGTGTAAGACCAAGTATGTATGTAGTAGAGTAGGTGTGACTTCCAAAGAGATGATAGTTTCTCTTAATGAGGTAAGTTGACCTTGACTCTAAGTAAGACCAAATGAGACCCAAAGGTGATAGACCTTGATGAGGGACCACTTAGCAAAGTGTTGTTGTATGTTGTATGTTGACAAAGCAAGATGAGGACAAGCAAGTGACCTTTTGACTCAAGTTTAGACAAATGTGAATGTAATGCAAGGCGTAAAGCAATGATGGAATTTATGAGACCTAAAGACTGGTTGAATGCTAGATGAAAACCTGAAGAGATAACCTAGGAAGCTCAATAAGTCTGAAACTGGCAGTTCTTGTTTGCTGAATTATGAAAGTTTTCAATCCTGAACATAGACATGGCTGTATACTTCACGGACGTGCTTAAATGACACAGACGCTATTCTGTCAAACACAGACGTGCTTAAATGACACAAACATGGTTCTGTCAGACACAGACGCATTTATGAGATGTTGCAATGTTGCTCAAAAGACACAGACATGGTTTTGTCAGACACAGATGCAGTTATATGACACAGACGTGGTTCTATCAGACACAGACGTGTTTCTGCAAACTTTGTACAATTTTTTCAAACTGTGAAGTTGCTTTGTTGTGACCAAATCTGAATGTTTGACTATTTTTTGTGACAAGAGGACACAATGTTGATGAAGACTCAATGTTTGCAAGTGTTTAGACTCCCAAAATGACTCAAAGACAAGTGTGTTGTTTGATGTAAAATTGTTTTGCATACACTTGAAGACACAAAAGACACAATGTTTGATGTTTGGTCTTGAATGTTTGATTGTTCAAAATAACTCAAGCACAATTCTTATGGCTGGCCAAGACAATAGTTGTTGATCCCACATGGAGTTTCCCCCGAGGCTACGCTATTCAAAGAAGATACTTAGATGCTTGACCCCACTAGCTCCACCCTCGGCACTCACTTCTCAGGGCAGTCAAGCATCAGTCCCCATGAAAACTCCTTGTGGCAAACTTTGTATCTCTACTAAGAACCGTATGTGTGTGGGCCGCTACCAGAGGTCTGACCTCCTACCCCAACAACTAGAAGGATTTTGGCTTCTAAAACAAAAAGGTGCTAGTAAGGGCATTTGCTCGTGTGGCCATACATGGGACACTTTCAGCTCTGTAAATACAGAAGGCTCCCAGCCGGTAGGGGTTACACCCTACAAATGATCAAATAAATTTGATCAAATGGGTTTATGGGGAGACATAGTGTCGGTATGAACTAATCAGCACATGTTATCCATAGTTTTCACCATGGATACAGTTATTTATAGTGGTTTGGAAGAAGATGGCTTTTCTTTTGCTACCGCTTGGGTCATTCTCTCCTCACTAGTAGTCTTAATGACCACACGGGGAGACAGGCCCTCTAAAAATTAAACAAAAGAGCCTATTGCTCAAGACACAAAAGACAATGGTTCAATTTTAGTGCACCAATTGAAGTATTCGCTAATCTATGAAAACAAGGCACACACTAAAAATCAAAAACCCTTGCCAAGGACCTGCACCAAAGATTTATTAGTAGTTTGGATTGTTTGAAATAATCACCCCTTCCTGCAAGTACACAAGTTAGGTAAATTTTAGATCCAAAAGACTTTGTGAAATAGGGGTCTTCAACAAAACGATTTTGCTTCCAAGACAAGCTGCACCACTTTTGTTAGCTAGATCTAAAAATGTTAGCTCAAAATAAACCAAATCTGAAAATCTGAATGACTAAAAACTGAATCAATGAAACAAATATACACAAATGCGGTTATCAGAATTACAAATGTGGCTTCTGGACGCAAACGCATTTACATGAGACATAGAGGTGGTTCCAGGACACAGACGTGGCTTCTGGACACAGACGCGCCTAAAAACCCCATAGATGTGACTAGGGAACACAAACGCGATTTTTGAAATCTGCAAAAAAAATAAAATAAAATATTGTCGAAGATGCAGACGTGATCCCAGATGTCGTAGACACAGCAGAAAACCAAAAACACGATCCGAAAGTACGCAGACACAAAAATATCAAAATGCTGTCAAAAATGTCAGATCTGCAACTTCAAAAACACAAAATCTGCAACTAGGATGTTAAATGCAAAAGGGAAAAGAGTTCCACTGGGCGTGCCAAAATGTTTATGGAGGAAATTGAAACAACAATGTTGAAAGACTAAATGAATTCAACCACAAAACCCTAGCCTAACAACAACAAAGATCCACCATAACATATGAAGATTACCTAAGACAATGCAAATCAAATGAAATCACAAATATTATACCATCACATGTCCAATAGGGTTTGGATCTCAATTCTTCCTATCTCCATTGATCTTGCTTGATATATTTTCTCTCAAATTTTATGTGCACAAGAGCTCAACAAAGAGCGAAAATGTGGTTGCAAGTAGGATCGCATATGCAAGTTCAAAAGCGTAGTGTAGTCAATTGATCAAGTAGTTAGTTAGTTAGGGTTTGATAATGAAGGAAGCATCTCCTTATATACAAGACACTATAAGAAATGGAGGGATAAGATTGAGAGGTGTAAAAGAGGTCGGCTATGATTAGAGGGTAGGTGAAAGAAATAATAAAATAATAAGAGGGTAGGTAGTGTATGAATTAAGAGATGAATGACATGTGTCATAGGTAGAAAAGGCTAATGAATTAATTAAATAAATAAAGATTCATTTAATTAATAGAAGAAGTGGGATCAATTAAATAAATAAGATTTATTTAATTTAGGAAAAAGGATAATTTAAATAAATAAAGGTATTTATTTAAATGAGAAATAAGGCTAGAAGAGGATAAATGAATTAATTAAATAAATAAGGATTTATTTAATTAATAGAAGAATTAGGCTCAAATAATTAAATAAATAAAATATTTATTTAATTAGACATGAACTCAATGGCTTTGAGTCACCCTGTTAAAGGATTTACAGCAAGCTGGTTAAAGCTACCCGGTTAAGGGATTTTCCAACTATTGAAGTAGTTAAAGATCAACAGGTATTACGATGATCTGGTAATAGCACTCAATGTCAATGCAGATCCTCTTTAGTTCCCTCCTTCTACACACACACCATGCAGGTATCAATCCTCTTATCTGGTCTGGCAAGAATCACGTATCTCTACACTTAGATACACACACAACATTTGCCAAAAACCTCAACATGAAACACAAAATCGACCTTATAGAACACAGATAGGTCAGCAGCATAAAACCTAAACCCTAAACACTTAGGTTGAGAAATTGATCGGTTCAATCCTGACCATTGAGCACTTTGCATTTGAATACAATGGTCTTGAACAGATCTCAAGACATTCTCCACCATTTGTTCTTCATCGCTTCATGGAGGCGATAACCCATCACGCGTTCTCCACCGTTTGTAAAGACTTTGCACATTCTCGAGGTAGATAGGATCAATCTCCTTCATGCAAGATCATTCATGTGCATGAGGCTGACGTGGCAAAATGATTTGATCTCCATTACAATGCTAACTCATCACACAATGTCATCGGTTGAATCACACAGGCTTGGAACACTTCAACCAGAAACCCTAAATCTAAGACTACCAACTGGCAGTCCTACCACATTCCATGTACCAATTCCCATTCCGACATACCGGTTCCAGTTCACAACATCATACCAGTTCACTTGGACAAACATACTGCTTCACTTATTGCACATACCGGTTTACACCACCATACCGGTTCTCTTTGCTAGTTGCTTAACTTCAATATATCGGTTCACTTCTCAGCATATTGACATCAATGACAACATACAATATCATAATGTCATCATACTCTTGCACATATGCCAACAATCTCCCCCTTTGGCATTGATGACAATATAAAAAGATATCACTTAGCACCACATCTTCTCCCTATTGTTGCAGATATCTTCCCCGCTTCACATCTTCTCCCCCTTTGACAACAATGCCAAAGTGGAGGCACAAGCTTCCCTGTTCCACTATGTTGCTCCCCCTGAGGAGTAGCATCCTTCAACACATCAATCCTGAGAAAGGTTGGACACTACAATACCTGACTGATGTGGAGCACATACTTTTATTTCACCTCTTGAAGCGGCAGCACCCCTAATTCACCTCTCAAATAGGTAAATGAAGCCTTTGGTAGAGGCTTGGTGAATATATCTGCTAACTACTCCTTACTGGAAACATGTTCCAATACAACCTCTTTGTTCTGAACCTTTTCCCTTAAGAAATGATACTTGAGTTCAAAGTGCTTGGTTCTAGTATGTAAGACCAGATTCTTGGATATGTTAATTGCACTTGTATTGTCACTGAATATACTTACCGGTTCAGATACAAGAACTTTGAAGCTATTCAATGTGTGCTTCATCCAAATAGTCTAGGTAAAGTTCATAAAAGTTGCAACATACTCTACTTCCGTTGTAGACTGAGAGATACAGCTCTACTTTTTACTCATCCATGAGACCAGTCTACCACCAAGAAAGAATGCACAACCAGTTGTGCTCTTCTGGTCATCTACACTACCAACCCAATCAACATCTATGAATACTTTCAGGTTGAACTCATTATTGTATGGATACCATAACCCATAGTCAATAGTTCCCTTCAGGTATCTAAGAATCCGCTTGACTGCTACCAAGTGGGATTCTCTTGGGCTTTGTTGAAACCGAGCGGTAATACCCACTACGTGTATAATGTCTAGTCTTCTATGCACTACATAATGCAACTTACCAATCATTGATCGATATTCCTTCTCATTTACCAGTGTTGAGTCATCTTCTTTTGATAGTTTAAAGCCAGTCACCATTGGTGTACCAACCAGTTTACTGTCTTCCATGTCAAATGTCCTCAACACCTCTTTGACATACTTGCACTGAGTAATAAAGATTCCATCTTTCATTTGTTGAATCTGTAGTCCAATGAAGAACTTAATCTCCCATATGAGTGACATCTCAAATTCCTTCATCATCTCATCTGCAAAATCATGACTCATCTTGTCATCTCCTCCAAAGATGATGTTATCAACAAATACTTCAGAGATTGGAATCTGATCTCCTTCTGATTTCAAATAGATATTTCTATCTTCACTTGTTCTTTCAAATCCAATCTTCACAAGATGGGAGTGCAAGTGTTCATACCATGCTCTAGGTGCCTCCTTTAGTCCATACAAGGCTTTATGAAGCCTACACACCATGTCACTATCTTTGGATAAGGAAAACCCATCTGGTTGCTCTATATACACCTCCTCTTAAAGGATTCCATTTAGGAATGCAGATTTTACATCCATTTGGTATACCTTGAATCCTGTAAAATCTGCATATGCAAGAAGCATACGAACTCCTTCCAATCTGGCTACCAGAGCAAAGGTTTCTCCATAGTCTTCTCCTTCTTCTTGAGCATACCCCTTACACACCAATCTGGATTTGTTTCTTATCACTATCCCATCTTCATTCCGCTTATTTCTGAAAACCCATTTGGCACCAATGACATTTTTATGCTCTGGTCTGGATACCAAGGACCATGTAAAATTCTTTTCTATCTTATCAAGTTTTTCTTCCGTTGCCTTGATCCAATATTCATCTTTATGTGCCTCTTTGAATGATTTAGGCTCAAATTTAGAGATCATACATGAGTTTTCTCTAACCTTTCTTCTTGTAAGGATTCCTGCATCCTTGCCTCCTATGATTTGCTTTGGATCATGATTGAGTTTGACATACCAGGGTATGTTCTTAAAAGATTCCTCTTGCTTTTCTTCTTCATCCTCATCTTCATCAGCATCAGCATCCACCAGTGTAGGAGCACAATTACTGGTACTGGGTTGATTTGCAACCAGTTCCCAGAAGGTTACTACCGGTTCATCTCCTACTTGCTCACTGTCGGTTTCCTCAGGTTTCCCAGAGTTTTCATCAACCCTAACATTGATACTTTCAACAATTCTCTGAGTCCTATTGAAGCATTTGAGAGCTTTACTCTTGGTGGAATATCCTAGGAATATTCCCTCATCACATTTAGCATCAAACTTGCTCTGATGTTCACTCCTCTTCATGTAACATTTACTACCAAACACTCTAAAGTAGCTTACCACTGGTGTCTTACCGGTCCAGTACTCATAACAAATCTTATCCTTTCCCTTTTTGATGAGTACCTGGTTCATTGTGTAGACTGCAGTGCTCACCACTTCTCTTCAAAAGGTGTGAGGGACCTTTCCTTGAATCAACATAGTACTAGCCACTTCAACCATAGTCCGGTTGTTTCTCTCTTCTAGACCATTCTGCTATCGAGTCCGGGGGGCAGATAGTTGCCTCTTGATGCCATTCTCTTCACAATATTTGTTAAATTATCTAGAAGTGAATTCCCCTCCTTGATCAGTTCTAAGGCATTTGATTCTTCTAACACTTTCCTTTTCTACCAGTGCTCTGAAAGCTTTGAACTTTCCAAAAGCTTCAGATTTTTCCTTCAAGAATGTGACCCACATCATTCTTAAGTAATCATCTGTTAGAATCATAAAATACCCATCTCCCTACACACTCCTAGTTTTCATAGGACCACACAAATTAGTATGCACAAGATCAAGTAAATTGTCAGCAGTGAAATATTTACCTTTGAAGGTTGAGGAAGACATTTTCCCCAGTTGACATTCTCTGCACAAAGGATTTTCTGGTTTGCTCAGCATCGGCAGTCCTCTAATTGCCTTGATCTTACTATCCTTTACTATGTTATCAAAGTTTACATGGCAGAGTCTCCTATGCCATATCCAGCTATCATCAAACTTAGCCATAAGACATGTACTTATATTTGCATTCAGCTGAAATAAGTTACATTTGGTCTGCATACCGGTGGCCATCAATTCACCATTCTTTCCTTTGATTTTGTACACTCTATTTTTGAATTCCAAAGTGAGTCCACTGTCATTCAGCTAGGCAACACTCAATAGATTGTGTCTGAGACCTTCCACCCAATACACATTGTCAGCACTCCTCTTTCCATTTAGAGAGATGGACCCTCTGCCTTTGACCATACATAGTGCATCATTACCAAAGCAAACCACACCACCATCATACTCTTCTAGAGATATAAACTTGCTCCGGTCACTAGTCATATGGTGAGAACAACCACTTTCAATAATCTACTCATTTGAATTATCAAAGCAAGAGACAAGAGCCTTTTTGTCTAACACATCTTCCTTGACTGCAACAAAAACAATATCTTCATTTTCTTCATCTTCTGATTCCTCATTAGTGACACCTTCATCAACTTCTACAAAACAGTTTCTCCAGTTTCCTCCTTTGAACTTCTTGAACCTTTTTGGTTTGTCCTTGTTGTCACCATTAGGACAGTTTATAGCAATGTGTCCTATCCAGTAACAAGAAAAGCATTTCAAAGGAAGCTTACCTTTGTATTTTCCGGTTCCCTTAGGAAGTCTCTTGGCAAGAAGAGCTTCAAATTCCATCAGAATCTCCTCATCATCCATTTATTTGCTCTATCTTGGTTCACCGCTGGTGCTTGCTTCTTTTCCTTTTCTGGATGGTGCAACAGATGCTCTAAAAGCTGATTCAGTCTTCTGAATACTGCCATCAAAACTATTTAGCTCATAGGCTATCAACTTTGCAATGATGGAGTCTAGGGATACCTTAGTCTTTTCTATAGATCTCAACTCCTGAATAGTAGCAACCCTTATTGCATAGACCGGTAATAAGGATCTCAAAACTTTGCTGACAACAGTGGAATCTTCCATTTTACCACCTACACTCTTGATATCTCCAACAACGGTTTTGATTCATATTCCATATTGTTGAATAGTCTCACCTTCAACCATCTGCATGTCTTCAAACTTCCCTCTAAGGCTTTCTTCTATAGCTTTTTTTACATGCTCATCACCGCCATAGATATTCTCAAGAGTATCCCATACTTCTTTGGGATTGTCTTTATCCTGGACATCAATAAACTCAATGTCATATAAGCTATTGATTAGGGCTTCCATGAATTATCCATTCTCCCGAATCTCTCTCTTTTGATCATCGGTGAGAGTACGGGTAGGGATAACATAAACGTTCTCAACATAGCTCCAATGTTGAGCACCCATGCTTGTTATGTATATCTTCATTCTGTCCTTCCATATTTTAAAGTTATCTCTGTTGAACTTTGGACCTTCCCTCTTCATCATTACAATAGGATCTTTCCCTCAAGCATTTAAACTTACAACATAGAGGACCTAGAGGATGCTCTGATAGCAATTGAGAACTCAATGATGAATAGTGAGTACCAAACTGGTACTGAGAGGGGGGGGTGAATCAGTACAGGCACAAAAACTTTTTCTAAACCGGTTTGATTGCAAACTGTAAACTATTGGCAATCCCTAACACCGGTCCAAACCAGACTACTACTGGTTAAACACAGTGCAACTATGAAAGACATGAACCAGTCATTCTTCTTAGCTTTCCACACAACCTACTCCCTCACTTCCACTTTGTCCTTATGCATAAACAGATAATCTATCATCAGAAATATAATAACTTTCTAGATCAACATGATTCACCGCTTGACAGAAAACAACAAAGCATCACATTAAAAAGACATCACATATGACACACATATTTTTCACGTGGAAACCCAACTGGGAAAAACCACGATGGGGATGAATACCCACAAGCTGTTTTGAACTCTTTAGAAGTCTTCTTTGTTAGAAGCCTAGTCCGGTTAAAGACTATTACAACAAGTTCTGTTAGGAACCGATCATGTTATGGATCACCCGGTTAAGGGATGGTTAGGATACCTGGTTAAGGGTTAAACCCTGTTAGAGGTTACCTTGTTAAAGGATTTTATTAACTCAATGGATTGGAGTCACCCTGTTAAAGGATTTATAGCAAGCTGGTTAAAGCTGCCTGGTTAAGGGATTTTCCAACTATTGAAGTAGTTAAAGATCAACAGGTATTACAATGATCTGGTAATAGCACTCAATGCCAACGCAGATCCACTTTAGTTCCTTCCTTCTGCACACACACTATGCGGGTATCAATCCTCTTATCTGGTCTAGCAAGAATCACATATCTCTGTACTTATATACACACACAACATTTTCCAACAACCTCAACATGAAACACAACATTGACATTATAGAACACAGATAGGTCGGTAGTATAAACCCTAAACCCTAAACACTTAGGTTGAGAAATTGATCGGTTCAATCCTAACCATTGAGCACTTTGGATTTGAATACAACGGTCTTGAACAGATCTCAAGACATTCTCCATCGTTTGTTCTTCACTGCTTCATGGAGGCGATAACCCATCACGCGTTCTCCACCGTTTTCAATGACTTCACACATTCTCGAGGTAGATAGGATCAATCTCCTTCATGCAAGATCCTTCACGTGCACGAGGATGACATGGCAACACTATCTTATCTCCATTACAATGCTAACTCATCACACAATGTCATCGGTTGAATCACACAGGCTTGGAACACTTCAACTAGAAACCTTGAAGCTAAGACTAAGACTACCAGCCGGTAGTCCTACCACATTCCATGTACCGGTTTTCATTCCGACATACCGGTTCTGGTTCACAACATCATACCGCTTCACTTGGACAAGCATTACGCTTCGCTTATTGCACATATACCGGTTTACACCACCATACTGGTTCTCTTTGCTAGTTGCTTAACTTCAATATACCGGTTCACTTCTTAGCATATTGACATCAATGACAACATACAATATCATCATGTCATCATACTCTTGCACATATGCCAACACTCTCAACCAACTGTATCAAAAAAAATTGAAATTAACAAATGACGTATAATTAGTTAATTACCACGGTATACAACCTTAATTTATAATTGATGTATATTGAAGATTAATAATTAAATAAGTACAATATACATAAAAACCAAATGTAAAATGTATTCTAGTTAATCTCCATGACCATCTTATAATTACTTCTCACTTTCCTCAATCTACCTTTCCCCATCAGGTACTCCCTTCGAATCTATTAATAGAGTTGGGATCCCAAATGCGATCTACATGGAACTTTGTTGCAAAAATAGGAAGATATTCAGTAATGTACACCATGGTTTGGTATACCATATATCCCTACACCATAGAACCCTCAGGATGTTCTCTTTGTTTAACCAAAGCCTTCAAAAATATCAAGTGCCTCTCAACCATCCACATCGACCTTGTGTGTACAAGTCCACACAATTCAATCTCCTCAACTTGGTGTATGAGGTAGTGTTCTTGTGCATTGGAAAATATCGAAGGTAGACACTTTTGAATTTCACACATTAGACGAGGAATTTTTCTCTTCCAAAAATTTATATCTTCTTTATGGATTTCTGTAGATAACAGTCATCTACAAGTGATTCAAGGCACAAATATATTAATGAGATTTAACAAAAATATTCTATATATTACATAACAAGTAAAACAAATAGCAAATATAAGATGTATACAATGAATTGAACAAATATCACTACTTACCTCATGTATTTTCAAAGATCATATATAACTTGCTTGACATTGTTGTCGAAGTTGTCTAGGAGAGATAGAGGTAGAACGTACTGCAACAATTATAAAATGGTCTTTTCATTATTTTTCCAAAACTAGTAAACATGATAAACTAAAAAGTACATGTAGTATACAAATATATATACAATATACCAGAATAATTACCTTAATAAAGGTATGCCAATCATGTGTTTTCATCCATGACCCAAATTCACCTTTCTTTGTTATGATATTGTGTATGTTTGCTACAAATCCTATGGGAAATTAAATTTTCCGTATGACTTCTTTTATAGCATTGCTTTGTTGCTCCGTTAATAACCAAGGAAGGATGCTTATATTAATTTGGTCTCCATCATATTTAATTGAATGACATTTTTCATTGCATGATTGGCTTCCTGAAGGTCACTACAAATTTTGACAATTTTTTCTTTATCGTGCCTTACATCCAATATTTTCCATAACATTTCTGTTATATTCTTTCTGATATGCATTGTATCAAACAAATGCACAATTTGTAGCTTCTCATAGTACAGTTGTTAGGTCCCAGAGACAACTGAGAGGGGGGGTGAATCAGTTGTCAAATAAATTCAAACCAAAAACAACTTAACCAACTTAATGCTTAATACCAGTAAACCAGTTTAATATGGTAGACAGTTTTAATAGTTAATGCTATACCGGTAAGGATTAGTGCATGAAACATAAACAAAAAGTCATCCACAACACATAACACCAATATTTGTAAGTGGAAACCCTGTAAGGGTAAAAACCACGGTGGGAAACCTTACCCACAATCAGATGATACTACTGCAGATAGTAAGTGTACATAAATGGGGTTTGCACATGCAGAAAGGCCAAGTGCCTAGAGCTCACTTCTCAATCACAAAATGGGAGTCACACTGACTATAGTTGGATGGTTAAATCCAATAAGAATGCAGCGCACAAAATAGCATCTTCATATGCTGGATTCAGTACCGGTGTAGTTCTGATTGTCTTCACAAAAACCCTCCTTCAATCTTCAAATGATGTCTGTGTGTATAGCTCTACTTATTCTCGCATATACCTTCACACAATCCTTTTTTGCATTCCACACTTGATCTTACAAATAAGATCTTACATTTATACCATAACCTAAGACCAATTTTAGTAGGTCGGCTTTACAAGATATTACAATAAAAACATTTTACAAACAATACAATAACCAATGCAATAACCGATTGAACATGTCAGCTTAATGCATTTACAACAATAATTAATCATCTCCATAGCGTGCCATGCTGATCTGGAAAAGATAAACCTGTCGCTGTAAACCTGGACCTATTTGTCGGTAACAGCAAATATGCAAATATGAATATACCAATGAAAAAAACTCCAGGACAAAATGTCCAAATGATGTATTCGACATTACCACGTGTTTTCCATATCATTCCAAGTCTTGGTGATCATTATATCTTGCCGGTGTGTCAGAGACTGGTGATTGTGCATGAGTCACTTGCTTTACCAGTGAATGTTGTTGATTCTCCAAAGTGCCAGAGTTTATAAGAGTTTAGTAGGTGTTGGCATTAATGACAAAACCATAACAAAATACCAACAATCTCCCCCTTTGGCATTGATGGCAACACAAGATGGAAAAACCATCAAAGTGCCAAAATAGAAATGTCAAATACCAAAAACCAACAATCTCCAAAAAGATCATAACCAAAAATCAAAATACAGATACAGAGAGTAATGATCTCTCCTAAACAACAATCTCTCCCCCTGGGAGCAACATGTGTTTTCCTTATGTTTTTCAAATTTTTTCCATACCAGTCTCTCCCCCTTTGACATCAAATGCCAAAGTTACAATAAAACCAAGTTCATATACAAAATTCCAATCAATTCAATATACCAACTACTCCCCCTGAGAAGTAGCTTCCCATCAAAGACCGAAATAAAAGATTTCTCTCTTAATTCTGTCGGTTGATGACAATCATCAACTGTCTGAGTCTCTACCGGTGGTGGTATGACTCCAAGCTGATCTCTGAGATATTCAAAAGTCTCCTTAGGCAAAGGTTTAGTGAAAATATCTGCAATATGCTCTTTAATATTCACATAAACCAGTTTTATCTCCTTTGCTTCAACATATTCCCTTAGAAAATCTAGTTTGATAGAAACATGTTTGGTTTTAGAATGTAATACTGAATTCTTAGATATATCAATTGTTGTAGTGTTATCACAATAGATAGTAATAGGTTCCTTGCATTTTACCTTTATGTCTTTCAACATTTGCTTAAGCCATAGTACCTGTGTACAATTAGTTGTTGCTGCAACATATTTTGATTTTGTTGTTGATAAAGATGTACAACTTTGTTTCTTACTCAACCAAGAAACTAATCTGTTTCCAAGAAAGAATGCTCCGTCGGTGGTGCTTTTTTATCATCCACATCTCCTGCCCAATTTGTATCTGTGTATGCACATAATTCAAAGTTTTCATCTCTGGAGTACCATAATCCAAGATTTATAGTGCCTTGTAAGTACCGGAAAATCCTTTTTACTGTTGATTCATGATTTTCTCTAGGATTACTTTAAAATCTTGAAACAATACATACTGCATTCATAATATCAGGTCTGGTTTGTGTTAAATATAGTAAACCTCCTATCATAGATTTGTATCTAGTTGGATTAACAGATGTAGATTCATCCCTTTGTGATAATTTGTCATTTGTTGTCATAGGTGTGCTTACCGGTTTAGAGTTCTCCATCCCAAATTTCTTTAGTAACTCTTTTAAGTATTTGGATTGACTCAAGAATATACTTTTATCAGTCTGTGAGATCTACAATCCTAAAAAGAATTTTATTTCTCCAATCATAGACATTTCAAATTCTTGCTGCATTTTAATAGAAAATTCTTTACATGATCCATCTTCTTCTCCAAAGATTATATCATCAACAAATACTTCTATAATCAAGATGTCATCATTAGTTATTTTATAATATAAATTTATGTCTGCATTTCCTTTAGTAAAACCAATCTTTAAAAGATACTTATCCAATCTTGCATACCAAGCTCTTGGAGCTTGTTTTAATCCATACAAAGCTTTTCTTAACCTGCAAACCATATCATTGTCATCTGTCAAAGAAAATCCATCAGGTTGTTCAATATAGACTTCCTCTTCAAGATCTCCATTCAAAAATGCACATTTAATATCCATTTGATAAACTTTGTAGTTCTTGTGTGCTACAAAAGCCAAAAATAATCTGACTGCCTCAATTCTAGCTACCGGTGCAAAGGTTTCATTGTAATCAACTCCTTCCTTCTGAGAATATCCCTTGCACACTAGTCTTTCTTTATTTCTGACAACCTTACCATCTTCATTAAGTTTGTTTCTAAATACCCATTTGGTTCCAATTACATTTTTATCTTTAGGCCAGGGAACTAATGTCCAAGTGTTGTTTTTCTCAATTTGTTCTAATTCTTCTTCCATAGCTTTAATCCAAAATTTATCTTCACATGCCTCATTAATAGATGATGGCTCAATTTGAGAAATAAGACATACCTCTTCATTTTCCAATCTTCCTCTTGTCATAACTCCTTTAAACTTGTTTCCAATTATCTGATCTTCAGAATGATTCAATCTTACATACTGGGGTGTCTTTGTTTGTTGTTGTTCCTCAATTATTGTGGAATCCTCAGATGATACCGGGGTAACTGGATCTTCATTTTGTACCGGTAAATTTAGTGTAGGTTCATTTGTCAAAATTTCTGTTGCCGGTTCAAAGTCTATATACCTTGAAGTTCCTCTGAATTGTTCATCAATCTTTACATTTGTACTTTCAACAATTTTCTGCAATCTTTTGTTAAAACATCTATATGCCTTGCTCTTAGATGAATAACCAAGAAATATTCCTTCAGCACTTCTAGGATCAAATTTGCCAATATACTCATCTCTTCTGATATAACATTTACTTCCAAAAATTCTGAAATACTTAAGAGTAGGAGTATTACCAAACCATAGTTCATGAGGGGTCTTACCGGTTTCACCTTTGATGTGAACTTTGTTGAATGTATAGACCGATTTATTGATTGCCTCTCTCCAATATACATGTGGTAGGTTTTCTTCTGATAACATACTTCTTGCTGCATCCAAGATAGTTATGTTTTTCCTTTCAACAACTCCATTCTGTTGTGGTGTCTGAGGTGCTGATAGTTGTCTTCTAATTCCATTCACTTCACAAAATGTATTAAATTCCTTAGATGTAAATTCTCCTCCTTGATCTGATCTTAGACATTTGATTTTCTTATCGGTTTCATTTTCTACCATTGCTTTGAACAGTTTGAACTTTCCCAGTGCTTCTGATTTTTCTCTAAGCAAAGTAACCCAACACATCCTAGAGTAGTCATCAATGATTAGCATGAAATATCTATCACCTTGTAAGCTTTCAGTTCTAGCTAGACCACATTAATTAGTGTGAATCAAATCAAGAGCATTATTTGATTTTTCTGGAATACTTTTGAAAGTAGCTCTAACTTGTTTTCCAAATTGACATTCCTTACATACTGTATTCTGAGGTTTGACAATTTTAGGTAAATCTCTAACTACCTTAGTAGTACTGATCTTCACCATGTAATCAAATTTTACATGACAGAGTCTCTTATGCCATAACCAACTTTCATCTATATGTGCAATTAAGCATGTCTTTTCATTGTTATTCAAATGAAAGATATTACCTCTAGTCTGATTACCGGTTGCAATTTCCAAACCAGTTCTATTCATGATTTTGCATTTTCCATTTTTGAATTGTAATTGAAATCCTTTCTCAACTAATTGACCAACACTCAAAAGATTATGCTTTAATCCTTCAACATAGTAAACATTGTCGGTGTTATGCTTACCATCAAGAGATATTATACCCTTACCTTTGATTGAACAAGCTTTGTCATCTCCAAATCTCACTAAGCCTCCATTGTATTCCTGAAAGTTCAAGAATTTACCTTTGTCTCCAATCATATGATGTGAGCATCCTGAATCAATGATCCATTCATCCTTTACTTCAACTTTAGCTGCCAAGGCATGTACTACCGATTGAGCATTAGGTGTCGGTTGATCTTCTGTTATAGAAAAAAAAACCCATCCATTGTCTGTTAGATCCTCATCAGAATCATCAGTCACACCTTCATCAGCAATGTAACAAGATTTGTCTGTATTCTTCTTAAATTTATATCTCTGATATTCAGGGTTAGGCTTGTATGTTCTTCTAGCTTCTTCTCTTAGTCTAGCATGTCTATCAGGGCATCTTGAATCCATATGACCAATCTTATTGCAGTTAAAACATTTAAAGGGTGCTTTACCTTCATACTTTCTTCCAACTGGACCTTTAGGCATTTTCCTTACAAATAGTGCTTCAAGTTCTTCAAGTTCTTCATTTTCTTTCTTGCTTTCTTCAAATTCTCTTCCATAAAAGGCTTTCTAATCAGATTTGTCAAATGATGGAAAAAATGATGTTGATGCTTTAAAGGCCAAATCTGTCTTTATAGTAGCAATAGGACCAAATTCTTCAATTTCAAAAGCTGAAAGTTTCCCAAATAATGTATCCCTAGTAACTGATGTATTAGGCATTGTTCTTAACTCATTTCTAGCAGTGACTTTCATTTTATATGCCGGTGGCAATCCTCTCAAAACTTTTGAAACAATTTCATCCTCACTTAAGGCTCCTCCACAACATTTAATACCCAAAACAATTTCATTTACTCTTTCCATAAAAGCATAAATCCTTTCATCTTCTTCCATTTTCAGATGTTCATACTTAACCCGAAAGCTTTTAAGTTTTGCAATTTTGACTGTGGAATCTCCTTCATTCAGTGTTTCCAAATGATCCCAAATAGCTTTAGGAGTAGACCTATCTGATAGTCCCATGATTTGTTGATTTGATAATGCACTCAAAAGTGCTTCTCTTGCTTTGCAATCATTTTCCTCATCTTTTGTCAAGTTAGCTGGACTAGGCTGACCTTATACAGCAGCAGTATAACCATTCTTTGTAACATCCCAGATGTCTTTTCCAATGCAATTTAGATGTGTCTCCATTCTGATCTTCCATATGCCATAATTGGTTCCATCAAGTTTAGGACTGTCCTTCCTGAAATAGTTAGTAGACATTGGATCTCCTCAAGCTGTTAAACTTTTGCAAAAGAGGACAAAGCTCTAATACCAATTGTTAGGTCTCAGAGACAACTTAGAGGGGGGGGTGAATCATTTGTCAAATAAATTCAAACCAAAAACAACTTAACCAACTTAATGCTTAATACCAGTTTAATATGTCGGTAGACAGTTTTAACAGTTAATTGCTATACCGGTAAGGATTAGTGCATGAAACATAAACACAAAGTCATCCACAACACATAACACCAATATTTGTACGTGGAAACCCAGTAAGGGGAAAAACCATGGTGGGAAACCTTACCCACAATCAAATGATACTACTATAGATAGTAAGTGTACATAAATGGGGTTTGCACATGCAGAAAGGGCAAGTGCCTAGAGCTCACTTCTCAATCACAAAATGGGAGTCACACTGACTACAGTTGGATGGTTAAATTCAATAAGAATGTACTGCACAAAATAGCATCTTCATATGCTGGATTCAGTACCGGTGTAGTTCTAATTGTCTTCACAAAAACCCTCCTTCAATCTTCAAATGATGTCTGTGTGTATAGCTCTGCTTATTCTCGCATATACCTTCACACAATCCTTTTTCGCATTCCACACTTGATCTTACAAATAAGATCTTACATTTATACCATAACCTAAGACCAATTTTAGTAGGTCAGCTTTACAAGATATTACAATAAAAACATTTTACAAACAATACAATAACCGATGCAATAACAAATTGAATATGTCGGCTTAATGCATTTACAACAATAATTAATCATCTCCATAGCGTGCCATGCTGATCTAGAAAAGATAAACCTGTCGGTGTAACCCTGGACCTATTTGCTGGTAACAGCAAATATGCAAATATGAATACACCAATGAACAAAACTCCAGGACAAAATGTCCAAACAATGTCTTCGACATTACCAAGTATTTTCCATATCATTCCAAGTGTCAGTGATCATTATATCTTGCCGGTGTGCCAGATACCGGTGATTGTGCATGAGTCACTTGCTCTACCGGTGAATGTTGTTGATTCTCCAAAGTGCCAAAGTTGATAAGAGTAAAGTAGGTGTTGACATCAATGACAAAACCATACCAAAATACCAACAATGGCAACCTACTAAATTGTCTGGGATAACTTTTCAGTCCATGTGGAAGCTGACCACTAATGCCTTGAGGACCTTCATGAAGCATATAAGTTAAACAAATTAACAATGACAATCATTGTCAATTACAACATGAGTAAACAAAACACAATATAAAAATATAAATTCCAAATATATCATATATGATAGATAAACAATTTGATCTAATGTATAACCTTGACGATTAATTCTATTATATTCCAAATTCCATAGGCAAGGTGACATTCTTCGTGGTTTTGATGTAGTCTCTTCTTTCCCATTGAAAAGATGTTTTTTAGTAGTTTGATACTTGTGATTTCTGTGGAGGAAGTACCTATACTCATCAAACACCTACTTTCCTAAACTTGTTGAACGACGAGATTTCATCTTTGGACCACAAACTGGACATGCAAATTTTCCCTTTGTTTGAAGACCTGCAAGATCATATATAATTGGATTAAATATGTCAATTTTTATAATTAAATATAATATCTACTTCATAAAATTAAATATCATTAAAAGGGAATCGAACATTATAACATACCACAAAAATGTGTTTGCACTAGGGCATCATGAATTGTCCATACAAGCATTGCATGGAATTGAAATTGTCTTTGTCCTATTGGTCTTGAGACATCATACATAGTGATGTCATTCCATAACTTTAGTAACTCGTCGATAAGAGGCTTGATATATACATTCATATCTTTAACTTGGTACTTACCTAGTTAAATGAACATAAACATTACATAATTATTATAACCATTTTACTGCAATATATATAAATTAATGTACATGACTATTAAATGAAAAAATTATAAGTCATTATGCAACAAATAAGACAAATGAGATGCTACTACGTTAAAGAAAATTGATGTAAAAAAATACCTGGAACAATCATTGCCAACATTATGTGTTCCCTCTTTATTGACATCCATGGAGGAATATTATTGTTGATAACAAAAACAAGCCACACTGAGTAAATAGATCTCCACTCTCCAAATGGATTGACATCATCCGCTGCCAATGAAAGTCTGAGATTACAAGGTTCTTCTTTAAAGTGTGGCCATTTTTCCTCCATGTCCCTAAATGCAAAACCATCCACAGGCATTCGAATAATGTCATCTCCACTTCTATTTCGTGCATGGTAATCCATAAGTTGTGCTAAGGTTTCGCACCTAAATAATCATTGCATACGTGGAATAATGGGAATATAAAGAAGAACCTTGCGAGGCACCTTTTTTGTTAGTTGATCAGATCGATATCTACTGATATACCATTCTGGGCATTTTGTTGCAAATTCATGTTGTTTATGATATATAGTATGATCATTGGGACATGCATCTATTGCTTGATAATCCATTCCAATATCTTTCATAATAGCTGATCAATCTTGGTATGAGCGAGGTAAAATATTTGATTAGCAAAAAATCACCTATCAATCTACAACAAAAAAATAATTTGTTAATATAAAGAATATTAATGGTACATATTTCATCGTTTATTTACTAGTGATGAAGTAAAAACAAAAAATAGATGAAAAAAAGATGACATATATGACATACCTTAACATCCGTGAGATTGTTATGTTGGATAAACCATTCATAACTTTCAAGTTCAACACCAACAATACAGCAAAGAGAAGAGTTATTCTGGAGCCTTCATTAAAGGGTTCGTATGCCTTCTCAAGTACAGGTGAATCATGAACATCATCAAAGTCTTCTCGATCATCATGATCAACTACACTACTAAATGTGTCATGGATCAGTGTATTTGTACCATCATCTTCAACTGTGTTTTCTGGTGCATGATCATCTTCTTCCATAGGATCATTAACTTCATCTTCGATATTCATAGCACCATGTTCCTCCGCTTGCAAAATGATATTCTTTGGGTCATGATAATCCATATCATGTGCCCTAGCATGCCCCACCTTTATAATAATGATCGACACAAATAAACCATGATCATGATTAAGTGATTTTTTGTATATATTAAAAATGTTAAAACGATATAAACATTTACAAATTCAATCAATACAAAGACATATAATGAACATCTCACCAATGGACGATAATCATGCCCCCCTTCAATGTGACCATGTTGCCTACAATGTTTCTCGATTGTTGTGATTAAAAGTCTTCTTGTCTTTAATCCCTTGCAAGTATTGCAAGGACAATAATATTCCCATCACCCTTTCTTTTCAATCTAGCCCACAATCTAACAATTGTCTCTTCATTTTGTTCTAAAATAATATTATCTGACATGATTTTTCTTTACCAAGCTCCCAAGTATATACAAATTTTATTACAATTGATCGAGTTGAAGAGTCAACCACAAAAGTGCATACATTTAATTTGACAAAAGGTAAAAGACCCTCAAAGCTCAAAATCCCCTAATAAGGTTCCAGAATCCCAAAGGATCACCAACCCCTATTTTGAACAACAACTAATTAGATGAATTAAAATGAAGATCAATTTTTGTTACAATGAAGATACCTTGTTAAAAATAATATTTTGTAACTCTCGATTGTACTCTGCACCTCTCCCTCTTCTACATTCTTTGTTATCATCTCTTTGCTCTGAACTCTTCACTTTCCTCTATTTTCTATTCACTGCTAGCTCTACATCGTGGTATGCACGCATTCAATATTCTTCTTCTCTTTCCTAACTCCTTATTCTCTTCTTCTCACTCTGCTCCACCCTCAAACACTTCTTCTTTCTACTCTACCAATTCTACTCTCATCATTAATTGTATTACCAAATTTACTTTTTGAGAGACTCTTCCTCTGTATCATAAAACTTCCTGAGTTAATTTTTACTTCTCTAGATGTAAAAGAATTCAAGATATTCCATCTACCCTGTAGACTGATAGCCACCAACATTAATTGACACACTTCCTTCTTTTGGTTCAAATTTCTATGTTCAGATACGACCAAGCTCCCAACTACCATTAACTCTAGTATATTCATGCAATGATTCTCTATCAGCAATAAATCTCTTTCTTAGACAGAAATTAAGAATTTCATTTGTGCTTTACTTGCCACATCCTCAAGATCTTATTTTCCATTAATTTTACCTTAGTTAAAATCCCCTACTAAAGGTCCAGAATCCCCTACACGGACGTTAGTTATAAATGCTTTTTGCAAAGCATTAGTCGCACTGGGTCACCAATTATAGATAAATTGTTGAAATCAATTTTATTCAAAAAACATTGGTCAGAACCATATACCTGTTGGCCTAGAAGTTCAAGGGAATGTCAAAATAGCAAGGAAAATCATTGAGCATCGCAAGACCGACGAACGTCGGGCAGAAACGAAAAAAAATGAAAATTTTGCGCAGGTACCCGACGATCAAATAATTATTGCACTTTCGTCAAAATTCGTAGTGAAATAAGTTAGTGAGGGGAGGTAATACTCTCGACATCTCGTAACTCACAGCAAGGGAAGTAAATAACAGTGCGGGATAGACTTTTTATGCATCAAGCAAAAGAAAAGGTGAAGGAGATTAAAATTAGGTCAATTTTGGTGCGACATTTTCAATGAAAGATTTTAGGGTTCACTGGATGATGATGAGTAGGGGAATATGAATGCACAGAGCTTGAATTTTGGATATGTTCCTTCATGCCCTATTAAATGGGGGTTTTCATTTGTAGACTGAAGTAGGTAATGAGTGCATCAGAAGGGTAAAAGATGACTGGAAGTCTAAGATTGATGTGAATGGGGACACCATGATCGTAAAATGAGCATGAAATTCATTTGTCGGGGCTTTCAAATTCTCAAGCAAATGCAACTGTAGAATACGTAAGTGAAGCATGTGGGGCTCGTTGTGCTAAATCTTGCAGGCGTGAGCCCCTCAAACATGTGTAGTGGACGGAAATAGCATTGTATGATTGTGAAAAGTGGGCCATGTTCTTCAGTTTAAGTTTGCCTCAATGACATTGCTAGTGATGATTAAATTTTTTGTGCGGAGCAATTTTATAAGGTTGGGCAACAGATATAGTTTGAAGGATATTTGCTGGTGTAAACACCAAACCCCATAACCATTCATCAATATCTTCCATGTCATTGTTGGAATGGAAATCCTAAAGCGACGTGGACATCCATACAAGCTTAAAGACATTATGATATACAAACTTGTCGTGATGTGTCCCCAGACTCATAAATTTGCTCGATGTAAGCCATGTTCCTCTGCATCGAGTAAAAAATGAATGATTTCACAGTGAAAAAGTTAATTCTTTTGTGCAAAAGCTAGTTAGATTCCCAAAGGCCTTGCAGATTCTCTCTTGTTGTTTTGATATTTAGGCACGTTTGGTTCAAATGAGTAAATTTGTTGTTGCAAAATGATTGGGAAGCTAATGTGGTTGTTATTCTTCGTTTCAGCAGCCTAAAAATTATGGACGATGTGGTTTTGAGTTCTGAGAAAAATGAAAGCATATTGGGTAAATGTAGATTTGGCACACAGGGATGGATTTACAACCTGCAGTGGAGAGGAGTTGGGGTTCATTTTTTTCTCTGTGCATGGAACCCGAAATAGTGAAAGAGCATGAAAGAAGTTAATAAATATGAAAAATTTAGCGGTGCTAAAATGATTCTTGGGGCTCTTGGGTTCGTGATGATGTACCAGTTGGCTTGATGCCCTTCTTCTGGGATATATGGGAGTGGCATGATCACAAGTTGTGCAGATGGAGTAAGTACTCTCTCTGGTGCATGGAGGTGGACTGGTGAACTTTAACGCAAAGTATAAAAAACATTGTATTCAAGGTTTACACCAAATGCAAAGGAAAAGTGATAATAGGTAAAATTGGATTCATAATAGAGAAAACAAAGATTTCCCACTAATGTATTTTGCAAAATGATATGTGGGCATAGTGTGTTAAGAGAGAAATGTGGGGGAAATTGTTTTCACCCACAATGAAATGTTTTTACCATCTTGCAAACGAAGGGTCTTGAAACTATATGTTTGCTTAGGTAAAGTGTACAATTGGTAGCACTTGACTCTATGGTAAAACATTATAGTGGGGATTTCATCTCTAAGTGAAATATTTGTAGTGGATATCAATAGGATGGGCCATATTAGACCGAGAAAGTAAAACGATATTACTACAAGCAAGTGCCAAAGTAAGAAGAGAATCAAAAGAGGATAATGAGAAGTCATTTCCAACAGAGGGGGTTTTTTTATTTTATTTTTTGGGGCAATGAGATGACCCAAAGCTAAAAGTCATATTTTGACTTTCATCAAATGGGGAATTTTCTCAATTTTCAAGCAGAGATGGAAAATTTTCAGTTGGGACAAAAGTGGATAGCGAACTGAAAATAGAAATATTTGGACAAAGTGCAAAGGCTGAGTTGACATGTGCCTAAGAGGGTATTTTCAAATTTTCAAAACACTTTTCCTGCAGATGTCAAAGATTCAAAATATGGCAATTTTGATCAATGAGAAGGGGTGACTGTGACAGCTGACTACAGAGAGTTTTTCCAGATTTTGAAGTGTCACATTTAGATTTCAAGTGCAGATTGAAGACCAAGTTTTGGAGGGGAAAATGCAAATTTGAATTTGAAGAAAAAGGAGATAGAGACATGTGTCAATTTTTAATGCATTCTAGGGTTTCAATTAGATTTTCTCTATTGTTTATTTATTTAGTTTTCTCCTCATTTTGAAGGGTTCCAACCTTGATTCTCTTCTAAGGCAGATAGATGCATTGTAAAAAGATTTGTTAAGTGTTCTTAGTTAGGCCAGATATATGAAAGTTAGTTATTGTTGTGAAGTCTTATGCATTGAAATATGTTTCATGATTTTATTGTATCAAGTGATTGTCTCCATTTTGGAATGTAAATTCCTTTGACTGAAATGATCAAGGATTAGTTTCAATCTTCAAGAACACTTGTTGTTTTGAGTTGTATTTTCTATGATTGCTATCTATCTAAGAGATAGAGTAAATGCTTTCATGAATGTAATGGGATGTGTTAGCAGCAATCAAGAAGGAAGACTGAGAAGGGGGAGGGGGGGATCAGTCTTCACCAGATCACAGCAAATTAAACTCCAAAACATAAACTGATAAACTGCAACAATAATAGATAAGCAAATTAACAGCACAACACACAACACAAAGATTTTGACGTGGAAAAATTGGTTAAGGCAAAAACCACGATGAGAACCTACCCACAGTAAGATGATACTCCGCAGTAGTATGTGAAAATATCACAATGGGGAATACACATGCATTCAAGCACACTGGCTAGAGCTCACTACTCAAAAGATATATGCCCAAAAGGCTACAACCCTCAGGAAAGTCTCACTGACTTACAATATGATTCTGACTACAATTCAAAATGAATGAACTGCAATAATAGCATCTACAAATGCCTGATGACAGTTTCGGTTAAGCACAGTTGTCTGCCCTGCAACACCAATCTCACCTCAATACTTTGTTGAATGATATATCCTTGTTCACACATTTACCTCTCTCTGATAATGCAGACACAATACTGACACCTAAATTACATAAGTATATCACCTATATATACAAATCATCAACCTTGATAACAAGGTCAGCTAAACCCTCAACCCTCAACTCATAATTACAAAAATTACATTACACGATACAAAGATCAACCACCGGAGCAATAATATGATTTACATTACATAGCATGGACCTAATTCAAATTCCCAAAGGATTACATCCAGCAGAAATCCCACCAATATCAACCGCAACACTCTACACCACCAAAAATACTGCATAACACACAAACTATCACCGATTCATAGAAATCACCAAAAACTTGCACAACGATCAATGCAGATCACTAAAACAAATAGGAGATGACTAAGAAACACCATCAAGAACATTAGAATCATCTAGAATAGTTGCACCAACACCTCTTTTCAAATCTTCAGCGGTCAACGTTTCAAAGCTCAAGAACACAACCAATCAGCAACTATCACAAGGAAAGATAACTTGCGGAGCACCAAATCACGAACCATCTAAAATGAAGATACATAAGATCATCATAAATAACAATCCAAAGTCTCAGCACAAGATCTAATCACACCAGAATATACCATAGGGAATACCGGATTCTACAAAACAGTGATCAGCAAAACCAAACTACAAAACTAGACCAAAAATTCATCGCAAACTCACCGGAATAACTCACAGGAATATATTGACATCAATGACAACAACATATCCTAGAAGCAGCAATGATCAACTAAATCCAACAATGTCCCCAATAATCCAATAGGATGTTTGTGTTTCAATTGGATTATTAAGAATGATTATGTGATACTATTTCAATGATCTTGTTATTACAAGTTAGTAAAATTTAGAAGATCTTCAAAGCATGTTTGGATGTAATAGCATAGGTGGCTTTTCATGTGACTCTGCTACCCTCTCTTTGGCACTGGTCAATGCTTTGCATGTTTTAGTTCAGTTGGTCCCAAACCTTCTCAAAACCTTTTATTTTTGTTTTTCATTTCTGTTTTAGGAGTAGTGTAGAAAAAGTAGTCCCAATGGTTGCATAGATGCTGATAAACTGAGGTTATAGCCAAAACTAGGAGTATATCTTTCTTTCCTTGGTATATTTTCATTGGGATAAAAATTTGTTGTAGTATGCAATGCCTAAGCATAAAGTTGTTGTAGGTCATTAAGGCATTGCAAGGGAGACCCACCTTGGTTTTGTAGAGCCTAAAGTGTAGGAGATCTTAGTCTTGTGACTGAATCTCATTCGTTAGCCAAATCCTTTTCTAAGTCTATTGATAAGTTAGTGGCTATTCCTTTAGGACTTACAATCTATTGATTTAGGAACCATCACAGCTAATAGAGGATTAAGCATTAACAAACTCAGATTAGAAGGAATGATTGAATGTTGAAAAAGTTCAGTGAACAACAAATAAGACACTAATACATTTGGACTAGATTTCCGACTGAGGTTTCCGATGGAGAAGGTATATTGTGGCCAAATTTGATTTTTTTTTTTTAAATGCCCGCATTCGTCGTAATTCTGACAGCAATTTCCCATTTGGTTTTGACGAAGAAGGCATTAGCAATGAGAATTTTCTTTTTTTCAAAAAAGTGCTCGAGTTCATCGTAATTCCAACGACAATGGCGGCCATTACTTAAAAAAAAAGAAGAGGGGAATTCATTTGTGCATTGCAATCCCGCGTAGGCGTCTGTGGCGACTTCAACACCCAAGAACATCAAACTCGCGTCGAAGGCATTTGTGGCATTGCTTGAAATCCCGCACAGGAGGTAGATTCAAATTGCCCTAGTTTTTAATTTCATGTTGCAAAAAATATACATGTGGTGGTTAATTGCCCTAGTTTAATCTCGTAAAACCATAGAACTGTGATTGAGGAGTGAGCGTTCAATTTTGTAGCAACAATCCCTTCCTCTCATATACATGCATGTTGATTGTTCACATGAGATCACATCTCTTTGCGGCATCATATCAAACAATTCACGAGCCTTGTCCATGTTTCCACATTTTGCATTCATGTCAAGCAGGACATTTGCAAGTACAACACCTAACAAAATTCCTCTATTTGTTATGCTTTGATGGATGTCCATACCCTGTTCCAAAGCTCCCATTTTTGCACAGGCAGGGAGGATGCTGGCAAAGGTTGTGGAATTTGGCTTTATGCCTTCCAATTTCATTTGCTTGAAAGTGTCTAAAGCCTTTTCGACAAATCCATTTTGTGCATATCCAGCAATCGTTGCAGTCCACGAGACAACATTTCTTTCAGGCATTCTATCAAACAATTCACGTGCCTTGTCTATGCTTCCACATTTTGCATACATGTCTACTAGGGCAGTTACAACTACAACATCTGACAAAATTCCTCTATCCTTTATGCTTCGATGAATGTCCATACCCTATTCCAAATCTCCCATTTTGGCACAGGCAGGGAGGATAGTAGCAATGGTCGTGGAATTTGGCTTTACACCTGCCGATTGCATTTGCTTGAAAGTTTCTAAAGCCTTCTCAACAAATCCATTTTGTGCATATCTAGCAATCATTACACTCCAGGAAACCACATTTCTTTGAGGCAATCCGTCAAACAGTTCTCGTGCCTTGTCTATGCTTCCACATTTTGCATACATGCTAATAGAGTAGTTGCAACTACATCTGACAAAATTCCTCTATCTTTTATGCTTTGATGGATGTCCATACCCTGTTCCAAAGCTCCCATTTTGGCACAGGTTGGGAGTATGCCGGCAAACGTAACTAAAGAAATGCAATGATTAGCTCCAAAGACATCAAACCACTACTAACAAAACTGAGGGTCTAAAATATGATAGGGAATAGTGTGAGCTATCCTGAAATAAAATATTTTATTTTTCAATTTCAACTAAAACATAATTACTCAGCCATTTAATGTTATTAATAAGTGTTTAATCTATGAAAGAGATAAATGGTTGGCCACAAGTACATGAGTTACTAAATGCACACTAATAAGTGAATTTGATATTCAAAACTATCTACAATGAATTCAATTCTTGTCCATTAGTCATTTATGTTTGCAATAAGCATCTTTCTTAGTTTTTCTTAATCTTTATTCATAGTTATGTGCATATTTCACATTCTATAATTAGGATATCAATTGCTATGGCTAAACACTAGCATGATGTTTGTGTTGTGGTATAGATGCGTGGAAACATAATTATGGGATTGTTATATTATAGAGATCATAAATCTAGATATCGCATATTAGTTCTAGCTCTTCTTGGATTGAGTCTAAAGTTGACATACAGTCATAAAGCCATTATTAGCAGATCTATCCATTTCTAGTAAAGACAATTGAGAAAGTCATTTTGATATTGAGAGTTTCTTATCTGTTTACCTATTGATCATTATTAAGCCATAATATTTAAGTCTATTTATCTCTCTTGCAAAACCTCTATAAGTGTCCTAGATTGTCCCTACTACTCACTCTTCAATGAAATAGTGGAGTTCTAAAGATTTGTTGCACAAGATGGTGTTGAACGTATCAGCAAGGCTAGCATGGAAGGCATGTTCAAGCTTCCACTTGTACAACTTACAACAAATGATTTGTTGATAGAAGAAATTATTGAAATAGGGATACAATCGAAAGACAAGTAAGTACATACAAACCTTCTCAGTTGAAAGTAAAATCTCTGTATAAAAAGAGTACATTGAATCCCAATCCATAAACGCAATAGAGATACCGATGGAGACTTAATTGGATGTAGCATGTCGCACCAAAGTTGTTAGAGTATGCTAAGCTAGTACATAATGTTTCCTAAAGCCACATTAGTATTTTACCCAAATCATTATCTACCAAAACTAACTATAGTAATCCTTTTGAGGATTCATTTCATGGTGCTAGATCTTCATTTAGTTCCACTTCTTGTTGGAGAAAAGAATAGTTATTTCTTGAGGTAGATGAATATCCCATCAACAAACAACAAGACCCTTTCTAGAATATAACAAATTGTACTCCAACAAAAGATCATGGGGGTTTCACTAGAGCTATTGAATAAGAGATAGACTTCTACTGCTCCATTAAAAGCATTGGCATGTTCTTCATTTATTGATGTAAACTCTCTGTGACGCCACCACAACCAACAAAGGTGTAAAAAGTTGTTTGCAATGCATGGATTTTAGGATTGTCCTTTGAGAAAATAGAATTAAAGTATGGAAACAGGATCTGCCAGCTCCTAAGGGAATCTCGATGAAAAATAACTGTAAAATATTTGGGCGAGCTTATATGCAAAAACTCATGCTTCCTGATGGGTTTATGTACAGAAATAAGCACGAATTAAGTGGTAAAGGGGCTTCTGGAAACAAGAGGGACAGAGAGGCAGTGGAAGTGAAAACTTCTGGTGTTGTATCTGCTCCATCTCAGAATGGCAATGGAGAAGGTGTTGTAAGAGGAGCTGAGAAGGGTTTTGGAAGAAGTGGGGGTGTTTACATTCCCCCATTTAAGCTAGCTCAAATGATGAAAGATGTGGAAGACAAGAGCAGTGTGGAATACCAGCGCATGACATGGGATGCCCTTCAGAAGAGTATCAATGGGTTAGTAAACAAGGTAAATGCATCTAACATCAAGAACATCATTCCAGAGTTGTTTGCAGAGAATCTCATTCGTGGGAGGGGTATATTTTGTAGGTCTTGTATGAAATCCCAAATGGCATCCCCTGGTTTTACAGATGTTTTTGTTGTGTTGGATGTTGTGGTAAATACAAAATTTCCTAAAGTTGGCAATTTGCTTTTGCGAAGAATTATTTTGCAGCTTAAGAGGGCATACAAACGCAATGACAAGCACATGTTGATAGCAGCAGCCAAATTCATAGCTCATTTAGTGAATCAACAAGTTGCACATGAGATCACTGGCTTGGAACTTCTCACCCTTTTACTAGAGAACCCCACAGATGACAGTGTAGAGGTTGTTGTTGGGTTCGTGAAAGAATGTGGTTCTTTGTTGCAAGACCTTTCACCCAAAGGTCTCTATGGGATTTTTGAAAGATTTAGAGGTATTCTCCATGAGGGGGAAATTGACAAATGAGTACAGTTTTTAATTGAAGGCCTTTTTGCAATTCGCAAAGCTAAGTTCGAGGGTCATCCAGTTGTGCGTCCAGATCAATTAACACATGAAGTTTTCCTAGAAGATGAACTTGATCAAGAAGTTGGTTTGGATGTTTTCAAGCCAGATCCTGATTTCTTAGAGCATAAGGCAGCCTATGAAAAACTGAAGAAAGATATCCTTGGAGATGCTTCTTTAGATGAAGCAGAAGGGGAGAATGATTCAGATGATGATGATGATGATGATGATGATGAGGAAGGTGAGGAAGCACTAAGAATACAGGATGAGACAGAGACAAACTTGGTCAATTTAAGACGTACAATTTATTTGACAATCATGTCAAGTGTTGATTTTGAGGAAGTTGGTCATAAGCTACTAAAGATCAAGCTTGAACCTGGTCAAGAGAGAACATACCTTCGTTATTATGGTCTTCTTGGGCAAAGATTTTGTATGATCAATAAAATTTATGAGGAATTTTTTGATAAGTGTTTTGTACAACAGTATTCTATGATACACAGACTGGAAACAAATAAACTATGTAATATTGCAATGTTTTTTGCCCACTTACTTGGCACAGATGCTCTTCCATGGCATTGTCTTGCTTATATACGTCTGACAAAGGAAGATACTACTTCCTCTTCCCGTATTTTTATAAATATTCTCTTGCAGGAGCTGGCAGAGTAGCTTGGTATATTGTTGCTTAATGAAAGGTTGAACGATCCAACAATGCAGGAGTCTTTTGATTCAATTTCTCCAAAGGACAATCCCAAAAATTCACAGTTTGCTATCAATTTCTTTACTTAAATTGGTCTTGGTGGTATCACTTAGAGTTTACATGAGTATTTGAAGAATATGCCAAGGCTTGTAATGCAGCAGCAAAAGTCTATTCCTGAGTCAAATGAATCTACCTCTAATGACGATTCTTCTAGTTCATCAGGTTCGTCGGATTCTGATACATCAGACTCAAATTCTGAGAGTGAAACTGACAGTGAGAGCAGTAAGGAATCACCAAGAAAGAAAAATAATTCAAAGCATGACAATGAGTATGAAAAAACAAGAAGAAAGAAAAGGGTGAGGGCATCTAACTTGGAGGATGGAAGTGACAGTGAAAAAGTCAGAAGGAAAAAGAAAAGGAATTAAAAATCTTTCTAGTCAATTATTCAAGGCTCCAGTAGACACCGTTTTCCTGGACTGTGACAAACAAAAGAATCACTCCCAACTGCTTTAGTTTTATAACAGATGATTATAAGATGCTACAATGTTGTCTTATGTATTTTAATAGCCACGGATTTTAGAGTTCTGTACTTGACAGGTAATGGATAAACAGTGTTAGGAGGAGAAAATTTTGAAGGCCAAGTGCAGATTGTGATAATACTAGATCAATGAATCCTGTTATTTATTGAGTATTTCTTGTTTTCCATGTTGTGTGATGTACCATAAGTAAACTATAAATCTAAATTCAATAAGATGCTTTGTTCAATGATGATAATTTCTATTTTCTTGCCTGTGAAGAAAGACCATGTAGACAATATCAACGAACAACAAAATAAGGAGACAATTGCTAGATTGTGGTCTAACTTGAAAAGAAAAGGTGATGGAAAATGTTATTGTTCATGCAAAATTTGTAAGGGGTTAAAGACTAGAAGACTTCTAATCAAAACAGCGAAGAAAAATTGTAGGTTGCATGGTCACATTGAAGGTGGACATGATTATCATCAATTGGTAAGTTTTTCATTATATCGTTTTGATAATTTATATACATAATAAATCATGTGATGATGAGATCATGATCATGGTTTATTTATGTTTATCAATTTTATGTTTATCAATTTTATATAGGTTGAGCACCCCGGAGCACATGGTATGGATCAAAACAACCCTGAGAATATGGTTTTTGAAGTGGACGAACATGGAGGTGTGAATATCAAAGCTGAAGATAATGATCCCATGGAAGATGACGATCATGAGCCAGAAAACACAATTGAAGATGATGGTACAAATACATTGATCCATGACTCATTTAGTACTCACGCAGCTAATCATGATGATGAAGATGACCTTGATGTTGTTCATGATGTCCCTCTACTTGAGAAGGCATCTGAGGCCCTTTACAAAGGCTCGCAGGCAACTCTTCTCTCCGTTGTATTGTTGTTGGTGAACTTGAAGGTTATGAATGGTTTATCCAACATAACAATGTCACGTATGTTAAGGTATGTCATATATGTCATAATAAACTGTGAATCATGTTGTACCATTAATATTCTTTATTATAACAAATTATATTTTTTTGTTGTAGATTGATAGGTGAGTTTTTGTTACCACCATCAAATATTCTACCTCGCTCATACCGAGAATTATCTGTCGTTATGAAAGATATTGGAATGGAGTATCAAGCAATAGATGCTTGTCCCAATGATCATATTATATATCACAAACAATATGAATTTCGAAGTGAATGCCCTGAATGTCATATCAGTAGATATCGAACAGATCAAATAACAAAAAGGGTTCCTTGCAAGGTTCTTCGCTATATTCCCATTATTCCACGTATGCAACGATTATTCAAGTGCACTAGCTTGGCACAACTTATGGATTACCATGCATGCAATAGAAGTTGAGATGACATTATTCGAATGCCTGCGGATGGTTCAGCATTTATGGACATAGAGGAAAAGTGGCCACACTTTAAACAAGAACCTCGTAATCTCAGGCTTTCATTGGCAGTGGACGATGTCAATCCATTTGGAGAGATGAGATATGTTTACTCAATGTGGCTTGTTTTTGTTATCAACAATAACATTCCTCCATGGATGTCAATAAAGAGGGAGCACATAATGTTGGCAATGATTGTTCCGGGTATTTTATCATTTAAATATAGTCGTCTAAATTTAATTATAAATATTGTAGTAAAATGGTCATAATAATTATGTAATGTTTTTGTTCATTCGATTAGGTAAGTACCAAGTTAAAGATATGAATGTATATATCGAGCCTCTTATCGATGAGTTGTTGGAGTTATGGAATGGCGTCACTATGTATGACGTCTCTAGACCAATAGGACAAAGACAATTTCAATTCCATGTGATGCTTCTATGGACAATACACGATGCCCTAGGGCTAACACATTTTTGTGGTATGTTATAGTGTTTAAGTTGTGCATGAACATTATAATTCAAAAAATTATCATATTTAATCCAATTATACATTATCTTGTAGGTCTTCAAACAAAGGGAAAATTTGCATGTCATGTTTGTGGTCCAAAGATGAAATCTCGTCATTTCCACAAAAATCATAAGTATCGAAATATTGAAAAACTTCTTTTCAATGGGAAAGAAGAGAATACATCAAAGCCATGAAAAATGACACCTCACCTGTGGAAGTTGGAATATAATAGAATTAATTGTCAAGGTAATGCCATTCCATCTATTGGTTTGTCATAAAACATCTTTTCTATTTTGTTTTGTTTACTGATGATGTGATTGATGATCATGAAGGTCGTGAAGGCATAAATGACCACCTTCCTAAGGGACTGAAAAGTTATCCCCGACAATTTAGTAGGTTTCCCTACTACGAGAAGTTACAAATTGTTCATTTGTTTGATAGTATGCATATTGGAAAGAATATAACAGAGACAGTATGGAAAATATTGGATGGAAGGCATGACAAAGAAAAAATTATCAAAATATGTAGTGACATTCAGGATTCCAATCATGCAATGATAAATGTCATTCAATCAAATAGCCATGGAGACCAGATTGATATAAGTGAGCTTCCTTGGTTATTAACGGACCAGCAAAGCAATGCTATAAAAGAAGTCATACGAAAAATTCGATTTCCCACAGGATTTGCTGCGAACATAAACAATCTCATATCAAAGAAAAGTGAATTTGGGCCAAGGATGAAAACGCATGATTGGCATACCTTCATTAAGGTAATTCATCCTCTTGTGTTTTTAGTATGTATTTAAGTACTACGCGTACGTGTACTTTTCATTATGTTACAAAAAAATGAAAAGATAATTTTATAATTGTTGCAGTACGTTCTACCTCTATCTCTCCCAAACGACTTCGACAATAATGTCAAGAAAGTCATATATGATCTTGGAAAATACATGAGGTAAGTAGTGATATTTGTTTAGTTCGTTGTATAGATATTATATTTGCGATTTGTTTTACTTGTTATGTAATATAATTTTTTGCATCTTGAATACCTTGTAGGTGGTTGTCATGTAAAGAAATCCATAAAGACGATATAAAATATTGGAAGAGAAAAATTCCTCATTTAATGTGTGAAATGCAAAAGTGTCTACCTCCAGCTTTTTTCAATGTACAAGAACACTACCTCATACACCAAGTTGAGGAGATTGAATTGTGTGGACCTGTACACACTAGGTCAATGTGGATGGTTGAGAGGCACTTGAAATTTTTGAAGGCTTTGGTTCGACAAAGAGCACATCCTGAGGGTTCAATGGTGGAGGGATATATGGTATACCAGACTATGGTGTACATTTTTTAATATCTTCCTAAGTTTGGAGCAAAGATCCACGTGGATCGCATTTGCGATCCCCACACCATTAACAAATTTGAAGGGGAGTACTTGACAGGGAAAGGTAGATTGAGAAAAGTGAGAGGTAATTATAAGATGTTATTGAAGTTAATTAATTCTTAATCTTCAAAATAAATCGATTGTAAGACGTCTATTTATTTTTTGTACAGTTGGTCGAGAGTGGGATGCACTACATTTGTATATTGCAACCAATCTTGATTGGATGACGGTATGGATTGAACATTGTCAACATTCTGGATGCACGTTAACATGGGAAGGTGTGGCTTCATTGGTTAAAGAAGCACATCGTAATGGAGATTCCAATGTTATGCAAAGGGAAATTGATTTAGCATATGGTTTAAGAGATAAACAGGTACGTATAAATTTATTAATCACCCATATGTTTATCAACTCACAATGCAATAAATTTTACATGTTTGACATATCGCAGGTCAAACACCACAACGCTATGTGCTGCAATGGTCATAAATTTCACATAAAAAAAGTTGGATGACACGAAGAAAACTTGTGATTCTAGCATCACTGCAGTCTTTGAGGTGACAAATATTTCATCGAGAAATGACATACATCCTCAACAGTCTCAAAATCGATACTATGGAATTTTGGATGATATACTTGAGTGTGACTTTAATTCCTTCAAATTAGTTTTGTTCGTCATCAAATGGTACAGGCTACGATTGAATAAAAATGATCCAGATAGAACTGTTATTGAACATGATAATGGTTTTATAATGCTAAATACAAGGTCATTTGAACCAGTTGGGGATGAGCCCTATGTTCTTCCAAGCCAATGTGAGCAAGTATTTTACTCGGAGGTTCCACATAAACCGGGTTGGTCATTTGTTGTTAGACATGATCCAAGAGGAAGGTCGATAAAGTATAATGTGATGGAAGAAGAAGATACCGAAGAAGAAGATACCGAAGAAGTAGATACCGAAGAAGTAGAAGATGAAGTGGATGATGATCACGATCGACAGTTTCTCAATGACGATGAAGAAGAACAACAAGAAGAAGATGATGAGGGTGATGGTGATGGTGATGGTGATGGTGATGGTGATGGTGGTGGTGGTGATGGTGATGGTGATGGTGATGGTGATGGTGATGGTGATGGTGATGATGGCAAAGACGTTGATGATGATGATGATGACGATGACGATGACGATGATGATGATGATGATGATGATGATGATGATTGCGATGATGATTGCGATGATGACCTTGATGTTCATGATGATGAAGAATGAAATGTATGAGGTATGCGATTAGTATATTATCTATTTAATATTGACTTCTTGATAGAATTTTTTTTACATAATTAATTCATTATGTTTTGAATTCTAATGTCATTACAAAAATTAATTCATGATGCACCTTTTAATATGGAGATGGAGATAGGGAGAGTGACTATTTATGTGACAATTTTTAAACTATGTTTATTTATGGAAATTGGATTGTTTATTAGCTATGTGATGGATGTTGATTTAAAATACATATGTGATGGATCAGATGTTTATGATGATGCATGTGTCATTTTTGAACTTTGTGTTTATTTATAGAACGTGGATTGTTTATTATCTGTGTGATGGATGGTGATTTATGATACATATGTGATGGATTACATGTTTATGATGACACATGATATGTGATGCTAATTGTGATGCTCAATTACATATATGATGACACATCATGTGATGCTTCTGATGCTTATGATACGTATGTATTTATTGTTTATCAACTTACAAATGTAGTAATGCTTATGATGCTCAATTGATGGTGTTGATTTCAGGTATAGTCCTTGTGTGATGTTGTCACCCTTGGTGGGAACAGGTCGTTGACTACAGACATCGTCAACCATTTAGTTAAGGATCCTGCATAGTCTACATAAAGTAAAGGTAAGGAATTAAAAAATTTACAATGATTTTGATGACAACATCTTTTTATTATTTAATACTTTTTTTGTCTACAAAGTTCATGTTGTTCATGTTGTGTACTATGTAATTTTTAGCTAACATAAGATAATTGAATTACATTGTACAGGAACCTGAACCCCTTTGACGAGGATCCTGCACAGTCTCATGGATGGACAGGTATAACTAGTCAATACACCCTATAGAAACAGTTTATTTTTTAAAATTACTTGGAAAACAAACTTCCTCAGTTTTTCAAACCTCGACATTAGTAGCAAATCTAATAGAGTTATCAACACTTGAGGCTCCGGTTGGACTTATTCCAATTTTCATCCCAAAATCAACTTTAGGGCTGACTTCTTCATCAACATTACCCTCATTTGCAAAATTTCTCTCTCATTACCAATTAAATCTCTCATTTCATGGAGTGCAGGTACCCCCAAATAGGTATTTGTCAGCTTTGTCTTCGTCTAGTGAGGAAAATGCAGTAATAGAAAATGAAAGTGACACATGTAGTAGGTCTACAATAGGGAGATCAACAAGAGGTCAAAAGATTAGAAGAAAATTCAATAAACGCATGAAATTTTTCCTTACTCAAGGGGGGTCATGTTCTTATGATGATGAGACCAAAGGTGACATTGAGGTTCCACTAAGGTACAGACGTCTACAGAAACAATTGGTGCCCAAGGAACTTCCTCCAATAAACACTGATTTTTGTGTTAACGATAGGATATATCGTATAGCACCTTCGTCGTTACATGGTTTAGGCTTATTTTCCATGGATGGCATAAAGATCTGTTACAATAGAGTTGTAGAATTGATGGAGTTTGTTGGACCTTGTTACAATTACAATCATTGGATGCAGATTGTTAAATATAAAAAAAGTATGCGTAGGTATGCACTGTCAGCAAATTATATACAACAGAAAGATAATGATCAAAGTAAACGAGTGGATGTATACATTGATGGTCGGCCAAAAGCAACAGGGAATATTCCAGGTTTTATAAATAGTATGCGACCTAGGTCAACTAATAAACAACCCAATTGCATATTTGAGGCGTGCGAGGGAAATCATGTATTTGTATGTGCGATAAAATTAATAAGTGCAGGTGAAGAGCTTCTAATCGATTACGGTTTGAATCGTATTTATACAAACAAAGTTCATATCATGGGGGTGGTACGTACTATATACTATTTAAATTAACCAATCTCCAATTAATGGATCCAATATACCATTTTATTATGAAGTTTTTTTGCTAAGTCTATTGGTTTAATTTCGCTAACGTTTTTTATATTTTTTCTTTGTCACAGGCCGATATGGATCCATCACATATTGCAGATAGAGATGTAGCTTGTGACACTTCTACCAAGCAGGTAAACCTCACTGTAATTGTACAAATTAGATAGAAGCAAACTGTTACATTATTATGTTCTTTTTTTTAGTGATTTATACTAATTTTATAATTGCTAATGATATTCTTGACACAAACGGATGTTCGGGGAAAGGGAAAGGGAGTTGCAATACCTGAGCACCTTTCTAGGGATGTGGAATCATTAGGGTTAAGTGATGATGACCCTGAAGATCCCACAGACCTTATGAAATTCTTTAAAATGCCTCTTATAAAAATTAGAAAAGAGATTGTTGCTTTGGCAGACATGCATCCTATCACTGGTGAGATGCGAAAGGGTGGAATTATTGATTCGGATAGTAGAAAACTTGCAAGTAAGCAGTAATGAAAGCTTTAATTATAAAAAAAGTTCAATAATGGTTTATCTTTTATTCTCTTTTATGTCATTAACTAAAATATGTACGTATTGTTTTTACAGCAATTTATCCGCCCTCATCAAAGTCATTCCCACGATCAGGGTGTTGCAGGATCTTCAGGTGATGATGATTTTCTTGTATTATCACTTGCTT